>NW_008586465.1:2641-13335 GCF_000691845.1 Merops nubicus | reverse complement strand
CTGCAGAGCCTCGGAACCGCAGGACTTCCCGGGATTACACGCGTACGAGTGCGTTCTCCACATAAATATTGAGCGCCAGTACCGTGTCATATTTATACAGACTTAATAAAGAGCCGCCGAATACGCGTTTGGACGACAATAGCGCTGTCATACTAACGTGGGGATGGAGCCGAAAAAAGGATAAATACTCCTACTTAAATCGATAGGTTTAATATGCCCAGAAAAAGCACTCTGTAAGCGTTGGCTGGGACTCTCAGAAATCCCCCTGCTGCTACTCCGCTGGCCCAGGACAGCCGCCACCTCACTCCTGCTCCCCCTCCTGCCCATGCTGGACCCCACTTCTCAGCTGGAGGGATTTAAGGATGTGTTAAATGCTGCCTGGGGTAATAGACCAACACGTGGCTTGAGTAGTCCTAAGAGTGAACCCCGGGCTGGAGGACTGCATTACTGAATCTGAGCCCACTTCTTCCACCTGCCCCCAAACTTTTGCGCATAGGGACTGCAGAAACACGGAATTAATATACACAGTGAGGATTTACATCAATGTCTGAAAACATCCCCATTCCCCCTATTTTGCTTGCACACTTCAAAAACTCTCTCTGTTCATTTTCATTTTTGAAGCTCTTTAGCTCCAGTCCTGTAAGCATTTGCAGATGTGTTTATCCACGGCAATCAGTCCTGTGGAATCTGCAGGAGTATGTGCTGTACGTCAAGTTAAATGCATACATAAAAATTTGCAGAATAAAGGCCTTATTTTCCATAGTGAAGAAAAAAATAAGAAAAATGAAGTCCTACACTGTTTTTTTATAAACAAAGCGAATCTGCAGAGTTTCATGAAATGTGATGTATTAGCCATTTTACTTCCCGAAGGAATGCCTGAGCTCTGTCTTCCCGGAACCTAGTACATCCTCTAGAAATGTTAATCTGACTTTGCATGCTGTTGCAGAATACGAATTATCGTTTCCTGGTACTCAAACCCATTCAAGGAACACCAGTTTAAGTGTAAGGGATCTACAAGTTTCCTTATATATTCCTTATATTTCCTTGAATATTCCTACATAAGGATTATATATAGCTCTACTTTCCCTGGGAGGAACTGAGCCTTTGTTTTTTTCTTGCAGCTCAGTCTACCAAAGGCTTGTAATCTTAACTATTCTTAATTACAAGTACAGTGATACACTGGCTAATTGGGTTTGTATGTCCTCGAAGGACTAAGATTTTGCTCTAGGATTCCCACATATTTAATGTGGCATTATTTGACTGTCCACCTGTTACAAAAGGCCAAAGAACAGAAACATTTTTATTACCTGAAAATTGCCTTCATTATTTGTTGACTAAAGTTAGAGGCAGAAAGGTAGAAAACTATTGCTATGTTGTTTGGGGAAAAAAAAAAAAAAAAAAAAAAGGCAAACTGACACTGCAAAATTAGCATCCAAAGCTACAGGTTTAAAATGTCAGTTTCTGTATGTTTCCTTAAGCCCTTTAAAAGTGGGCACAAAAGACTTGCCTGAGTGCTTTTAAGATTTTGTATGCAGGCTGTCAGTATCAGGCATTAGTAAAACAGGCAATGTTTCCCTCTATCACTTTCTGCAAAGGCTTTTAAGTTATGTTTGTTCCCATCAGAAACGCAAGGAGATATTCAGGCAAGATGTGCTTCAGGAGTAGAAGTAACCTAGAATACAGCAGAATAATCTGAGTGTCATTTAGAAACACTTTTGACTTTTAATCACGTTTTTAATTAAATACATTTGAATAGTTACAGATTTCACAGGTCAAGGTTTTTGTGAAGCCTTCTCAAAGAAGCCGTGAGTGGCAGGCAGTTGGGCTAACCAGCTCTGCCACTTTGAAAGAGGGACGTACAGCTGCATATGTCCTGAGCATCAGAAGCATCATTCTGGCCACCTCAATATACAGCGGCTGAGATCTTCCAAAGCCAGCTGAGGGAGTCAGTCACACAACTCAGCTTTGACAATATTAGTCTCTAGATTGAAAGGCTGGTATCAGGGAGGGTATCTAAAAGATTTAAGGTACATGCTAGTAAGAAGCCATAAGGCCAATTCCTTTTAAGCCAAGTTGAAATAGCACAGTCAAAATGCTGGAGCAAGGCATGAGTGACGGGACTTAAGGCTGGATTCACCTCCAGCTTTGGTCCCATTACTCAAAGCAAGAACTGAGAGGTTTGCAGCCCCACTCCACTCCTCCTTGGGCTTCTTGTCAGTCTGGAGACTTATGATAAGAAGGTACTGCTGGGTACTGTGTTAAATAGCTCATGTACCTCGACTCATTCATCATTCTAAAACTGCACATTACTAGATTAACCTCTTCTTCATATTAGTAATTATGGGTTTCTAAAATGTAGCTTGACCAGATACAGGTCAAGGGAGGTATTAACTTCCTAATTTGTTCTCAAATGCTACTCTCTGCAAGTAGTTCTGTGTACCATTGTGATGAGAAATCACATGGGCCTCCAAAGAAACAATTTGTGTATGACTGGGAAAAAATCTTGTTTTTTCATTTGTCCACACTTATAAGCATAGACGTGGATTTCATGAGTATTGCCTCTGAAGCTTGCAACTCCTTTGGTCTTTCTGCTAAGACTGTTGGAAAATACGTCAGATCATGGATCATTTTTTCAGCAAAATCCTGATAATGACTCCCAGTTGTTCAAAACTTCCCCTAGGCCATCAACATCTTGTATGCAATCTCATTTTATTAGCTTATAGGATAGAGTTTCAGTTACTCATTGAAAATAAAAGGGCATGTCTCACCTTAACTACATTGCTATGGAGGTGGCCCTCCCTAGACAAGTATCAGAAGAAACATGGATAAACATCAGACAGCACAACTCCAATTCTCTACCAGCTGATATTGTGGCCAGCAAAGAGCTGATAAGGGACCCCCATAAAGCTGTGGTTTATGTTACATTAAGATTGCACACAAACCCCTCTCAGTATTCACACTGGTGCTTTACAGTCTTGGAAGGAAAGCTATATAAATGAGCAACCTTATTATATATCATACAGCTGGGTACAGTTCATCCAAACAGAGGATCAAGCACATCGCAGTTTTCCAAGGCTTGCCTAACTTTTTCTGCTTTTTAACCCGAGTGATCCATCCTTCATTCATCTCAGTATATCAAAGGTTTACAGACAGACTTTATCATACTGATCCCACTCACACAAAAAATCCCCTGGTAAAGGGCTCAGAAAATGTCCTTCTATGCAACGCTCAGGAACAACTGGAATTTATACAAGAAAGAAACACAGGGGGAAAACACCACATCAACCCACATCACTCAGTGCTCCACTGACCGTTTCAGCCTCAGTCAGGCATTTCTGCGCTCATAGTTGGATTCTGCTCACATATTTCAAAGTCAAGAATACGCATAGCTCTTAATCCCTTCTCTTTAAGTGCTAAAATGGACTACATTTCATAGCCTACTAACGTGTTGGTCACATCACATCAGTAAGGTGACCTCTCAGAGTATTATGAACTATTCACTTCTTACAGACTCAGCTTCCACGTGGCTCTTAGTTATAAGATCAGGTGGTGGATGACTGGGAGATGACTGTGTCCAAGCCACAACAGGTTGCCAGAGAAGCAAAGAAGAAATTAGCAGCCTATCATCCATTGACTCTGCATGTTATGACTAATTCCCCAAAGAAGTGTCACTACCTAACAGGAGACCATTGTGTCCTCTTGAGGCTTGCAAGCGGGCCAAAGGAAGTGAATTGAGAATGCAGTCCTGCCTTTCATGGGTTCTGGATTGTTTTGTGGGGGTTTTATTCCAGAAGACATTTTCAGTGACATGTCAGGTTTAACATATGGCACTAGGGAATACACCTTCTGTTTAGTTTTAAAATTGCTGCTAAGAAAAATGCTAAGGGTAAGACTTTCTAATTAAAAGCCAAACCAGCCAAAACACTGGATTGTAAAACAAGGTGACACACAGTGATTTGTGCTGGCTAAAACATACCAAGAAAATGAACTTTCTGTTCATCATTCCCTTCTGCACCTTCACCCTCATGTCACCTCTATAAAAGACCTTCTTTCTTACTTCAGTCCAGTGGCATTAAGCACTATTTATGTTTAGTTTATAATTACAGATGGCCAGACTAGATACATCTTGAACAGGTTTTATTTTCCCTTTTATAAAGGAACAGACATAAGAGGAAAGGGCATGGTGCTACACTGTGCTGTGGGTGAAGTCCTATCTAACGAGAAGCTGGAAGTTTGCCACAGGACAGAGAGACTCCCTAGTAATCTGGATGCTTCTCCCTCCTTGCTCTCTTATCATCGTCTCTTGCTTTTTGGTCACCTCTCAAGTTGGAAGGCACATCTGGGGAGGCATCAATGGAGCATTGTACCCAGGCCCCAGGGACCACTCGCTGCTTCCCATTCACCCTGTGCTCTGAAATTTTCTTCCTTTTTATTTCAATTCTTTTAAAACTACTCAGTACTGCCGTATTAAATCATAACACATTTTTTACTCAAAAGCCAACATTTTCTATCTCAAGTTCTAGGATAAAAATATCTTCTTTCTTATAAGAATTAATATTTTAAATTTCCACATTAGGTGACTAAGATGTATTATTTTCCTCAGATGTTCTGTTTTCGTATTTATCCACATCTATTCAGCAACTGATTTTTGTTCTTCCTTTCATTTCTTTTTCCTTATTTCAGCAGCAATTTAAGAAGGAAAACAAGTGTCCTCATTCTCCACTAGCAGGTTTTAGTTAAAGTATATTTCAATTTCTCTACAAAAGTTTTTTTTTCTCGGTGTTTTTAAACACAGCTTCTTGAAGGTGTTTTTTGCCAAGTACGAGCCATTTCAATTCCACAAGTTCAATAATGCCTTGTTGTTAGTAGTGGGATGCAGAGCATAGATATAATACTGTTTGTTCCTTTCACTGAATAATTACACTTAAAACTGGCTAATTGAAACCAATTAGTGGTAAGAAGTTAGTCTCAGGGGGGAAAGAAGAATTTGTGGAAACTCCAGATTGTGTTAGGAATGAACATTTCCACACCTAGATAGTGTCTTATCTGCTAGCTCAGCACCTTTTCATTGAAAAACACAAGAATCGTGGTAGTGTGAAAGGCAAGGTTTTATTTCCATTAACATTTATATTAAACCACATTTTTTTAAAACATCTGTGTATAATCTTTTCATCCATTTAACTCTACAATACATGTTCAGATGTCTGGTACTGGATGTCAATGCAGAGTTTAGTGTGTTTTGTAAAGTGTTATAAATGTTTTGCCCTCTTTTGTTTCTTTCAACACCCCATTTCCCATTTTACGAGGAAATATGTGGATGTTCCCCCATGGGTCTCTTGATTCAGCTAGGCTCGACAGTCCCTCCTCATGCAAGAGCCCTTGTCATGCTTTATCATCACCTGCCTGAGGCCCGTTTTTGTGTCCAGTTGACACCATACAAGTATGGGAATGTATTTAGTCAGCTCCACCATAACCAGCTGTACTCCCCTATAGGCTCTCTGAGCAAGAGACGGGATATCTGCACTGATCTTCCCCTTCCCAATCAAAATGCCATCAGGATCTGTGACTTGCCAAATATCCTGGATAAGCATGAAATAGAAAATTTTGGCAGAACTGTGGCCAAAATTTAACAGCTGAAGGAAATACAGCTTGCAACAATCCCTTGCAACATCCAAGAAGGATGGTTTGTTGAAACAATAGCAAACAGCCACACACAGAGTCACTATGAAATTCCTCAGTCCAAATTCTTATTGATCCCAAATTTTCTCCAAATAAGGACTGCAAGGAAGAAGGTCAGTGTGTGGTTATGGTTGCTGTGTTTTTGTAACTGATTCCAACAAAGCACTCTGGTAGATGCTGAAATGTGGCTTTCTTTGGGCTAGCCTTTAAAATGGAGCAGGTCCCAAAGGGGAGTCCTGAAAAAGGGGAGATAAATTACAAAAGGGAAAAAGAGTTCAGCGGAATGGGCAGGATCATTTGCCTCAATGTTGTCTTGGCCAAAATTTGCCTGGGTTTGCCTTTACTGGTATCCCAAAGAACAGATGCTTTTATTTCCTCACACAATGGATAATGTGAACCAATCAAACAAGGCCTTTGAATGCAGAATATTAGTTATTATTGTATGTGCATCAGCAGCACTTACAATTTAACCAAAGTTTAAAATATATTATAATATCTTCCCTACTAATTCTGGATTTCAGTCTTTCAAGCTACACATGGTCACTCCTAATTTCATAGAATCACTTTGGTTGGAAAAGACCTCTAAGATCATTGAGTCCAACCATTAACCATATTCTAGCACATCCACCTCTAAGCCATATCCCCAGCACCACATCTACATGGCTCTTAAACACTTCCAGGGATGGTGACTCGATCACCTACTGGGCAGCACATTCCAATCCTCTCAGTGAAAAGGTTCTTTCTAATGTCCAGTCTAAACCTCCCCTGGTGCAGCTTGCGGCCATTCGCTCTTGTTCTATCCCTAGTTACTTGTGAGAAGAGACCAGCACCTACCTCTGTACAACGTCCTTCCACGGTGGTTGCAACGTAGCCATGTCTTTAAACATCAAAATACGTTACCAATACATTCAATCATTTGGTGGGTCCTTGAGCATACTACAGGTTTTCTGTAATACTGCCCATCTCACAGAAAAATATTTTGGAATAAATTTAAGGATTTTTTTTTCCTAATGCATTGGTACTATTTTTTCTCTGCAAGTAAACTCCTGCACCCTATCACCCTTAATAGTACTGACCCTATAGGCAAACTTCTCAGAAGAGATAAAACTATTATAGATAGTCTGGTTATAAAGGTCTAGAAATTACTCTGATGCAATTTATTTCATTATGTTGTAAGCTTCAGGCCAGCACTCTACAGAACAGTCATGGCTGCTACTCTCCTGTTAGAAAAGTGATAATCTGACCACTCACTTGTAACTTGTATCTCTAAAAGAGTTTCATGATTAGGAAGCTTTTGGCAAGAGTTCATACTCCTTAGCCAAGTGGCAAGATTTAACTGCTGTTGGTATAAAATTTTTGATCACAGAACCATATTCTTTCAAATAATTTGTTTATGAAGTAAGACTAGAACGCTCAACAGCAAAGGCATAAGAATTAAGCAATGAAAACAGTCTAGCAGAAAACTCATTCACATTGCAGATGATAAATAATTCCTCATGTCATGAAAAGGAGATTTCAGCTTTTAGTTCATTTGGATTCCTTTATTCTTTAGAGAAGAAAATTAATTAACTACGTTTTGATCACAATTACCTCCTTGTGAATCTGGAACTGCGATAGGTAGGTGACCTACGTCTCATTTATTCTTTTTAAAACTTAACTTTTAGTGTGGGATGGGGGCAATGAACCTTCTTTTCTGCGATAGAGCTTTAAGGCTTTTCACAAAATAAAATTTAACGGACAATAAAGAAGCGTGGTCCTAATTAAAATAATATTGATTCAGCATATGGTATTTTGCCTTTGGTTTTCGCTTTTTATTAGACAAGTTGTCACTTTTCTCTTTAGTGCCACCTTGTGGGTCAGCCAGTTATAAAAGCACACAAATCTCTTCAGCAGCACTAAAAATAGTAAGGATTTGGCATTCAGAGCATCATGGGGAAGGGGGCTGGTTGTGGATTTGGGGCTTTAGACCATATTTTTTTAATAGAAAAGCAATAATGTACAGAGAAAATGTTTGCTCTACATTTGTAATAAGTATGCAAGAAGACAGAACAATCTCTCTGGGATTGAAAGTAATGGGAACTACAGGAAAAAAAAAAATCAATGCTCATTTAGAGGATAATCATGAAACTTATCTTGGAAAATGTAAGTGGCAAGCTCTGACTCATGTGATTTTTGCCACAAGAAAAATGCTCCTGTATCTTAGTGCCATTAATTTTGCAACAGCTTTCCATGAGAAGTAAAGCTATATAATTGTAAACTCCCACTAATCCCACTTTCAGGAAAGATGAATGATCAGATGCAACATCATAACATACTTGCTTGTAAAATTCAGAGTGGATTTGCACACTGCAGCTTCAGATTCTGCTGATGATAAATCACAGACATTCAAAAATGTGTATAAAAAATTACAAGTGTCAGGAGACATATGTACTGCAAAGGATGTTCAGATCAAGACTTGGCTGGAGTGTGGTCACAATACATGTTCTCTAATACATCACTAATAACTCATCTGTCCCCTAACCTCGTAGAACTGCACAAACATGTCCTCATACATTACTAGGAGGAACTGTGGACAGTGGAATTATGTTCAGTTTTTCATCTTGAAATGAACAGAGAGAATATCTCTGATGTTTCTAATTTTTAAAGAGCTCTTTTTTTGTTACTTTTATTAACCCTTTTTTTTTTTGCTTTTCTTAATGTAAACAGCTTTGGGAGAAGTTTTGTAAGTTATAAGCGCTCAAACAAAACATCTTCATTTTATTACGCCTACACATTAAAAGCAACAAACTACTTTAAGCTTACAAATTTTGTTTTTTAGCTAGTCATCTCCTTTGCATTGTCTCTTACTAAGTACAGACTTATAAATGAAAATAAGTCATCCCTGAAAATCTCTTAAACTAGGTCAGGTAGTCCTATATCAGGTAATCTTGCTGGTAGAAAGAGGAGTAATTTTAAACGGCAGCTCTTGGGTTTTAGTGAAATTAGATTTCATCCTTAAGATATATGATGAGAACAAGTGACAGAGAATACAAGAATTGGAAAATGCAGTTTCCCATGATCGGATATAGCTGTTATTTAGATCGAAAGGGACTTAGGGAGCTGCACAGGAACACATGCCACAGCAGGCATTGAAGTTCAGTGAGTTCAGTGAAATTTCCCAAGGATGAAAAGCCCAGTAAACTCCTTCGTATACACCCTATCAACAAGTAGTTATGTGTCCAGAAGTTTCTCTGAGTCGTAGTTCAGATACAGTAAGTCCAGCTGAAGCAAACAAAATAAAGTACGAAGGATAGTCCAACTCATAGACAGCAAAAAAATCAGCAACTGACCTCCCAGTACAGCCACAGCCTTCTTCCATAAGCCCTGTATTCCTATACCCCTTTTCTAGTTTTATCCCTTCAAACAGTGGAAAAGCCTTTGAGGAAAAGAGCCATTCAAGACTGTATGGTGTTCAGATGCTGCACCCCATGGAAACACTGAGATAGCAATGGACAGCACAGCCGATCACCTTCCGGAATCTGCTGGGGGGTCGAACAGCCATGCACCACAGAACACTGATGAGCAAACGCTTCTCTGCTGAGAAGACAGGAGAGGGGAAAAACAGTTGCAATAAGGTTGAGTGAGGAATGTTACACAACAAGTGAGCGAGGTCTCACCCTGTGCTCACGTCTCAGCAGTTGCTCAGGATACAGCCGTAGAGACAGATGTCTCTGCATGACTCCACCACGCATCAGTTATTCTTATCGCTCTTTTTTTCACCTTTTCCCACCTAAACCTTCACAAAGACCAGACTATGATCAGTTACCAGGTACTTCTACATATTTACTGGCACCAGACGACATGCATTGGCAATCTGTCTCTCTGAAAGTTGCACTTAGTGGGCCAAGGAATGGCTACATTCTTAAAAATGGGCTTTGGATATTTGTTTGTTTGGGTTGGGTTTCTTTACACTCTTGAAATCAGCTGAAGCTTAAGTGAGGAAAGTGAGTGTAATGGCTTAAAACAAATATTCTAAAGAAAAAGTAAAGGAATACATAAGAATGCAACCATTGCTCATACAGAAGGTCCTTACGTTATTTTTTAGGAATTACTCAACAGAACTGAGCTCCTTTTTCTGTGAGGAGTTTTTAGCCTCTGCTGCATCAGAAACAAAATAAATGCACCACAAACTATGCTTCTGCCAGACCTGGCCTCCTACAAAACACATCAAGCATGACATCTCTCAGCCCCAGCTGGTCAGCAGTCTGACCATCTCTGCAGCAGCTACACTCAGCACTAGCCACGTGCTCCAAGTCACATGGCGACTAAGTCCACATCCCAGTTTTGCAGGGTTGTGACCATCTTCTTGCCTGCCCCACTCCTCAGACAGACTTTTACTCATGTACCTCCCTTCCTGATGAAGCTGCTGAATTTGGTTTTGAAAAGTTAGGTATATAAATAATTTCACATGGTTTCATTTGAAATACAAGTTCTCCGGATCCCAGGAAACTCCAGTTGTAACACTATATGCCATATCCAATGGCAAACTTAATTTTCCTAGCTGCAGGATGGAGAAGGTTTAGCAGTGACACCCTGCTTCAGTAAACACCTAAGCCTTGCCTTTGCAGTATTTTTAGTTACACTGAATAGGAAGTATCTGTGTATATACACAGCATAGCATCACTTGGAAGAACTGTGATCCAGCTGGGATGGAAGGGTTTAGCTGCTTTAAACACTATGCTGTTCAGACTGATCCAACATGTATTTTCAGTAAGATCAGTAAGGCAGCGTGAGATTGCTTTAAAAGAAGCCTGTTGCAGATGCTTGCAATGAAGTCAAGCATGTCACCCTACCCAACCATAAGAGAGCCAGTCCCCACAGATAAGAAACAGTTCAAAGTCACACCCTGTAGATGCAAAGGGTTAAAAACTCACCTGTGAGTCCCTGCCCTAACTTAAAGACACTCTAAGCCAGCCCATTCAGATGGGAGCAGGGATGTACAGAGATGCTCTTTCCTGCCAGCTCTAGAACAAGCA
>NW_008586465.1:0-2610 GCF_000691845.1 Merops nubicus | reverse complement strand
TTTCCCTATCTCTCCCTCTTCCCTTGCAGCTTCCTAGCTCCCGGTTTGGCAGCTTTCCCCTCCACATTGCTTTTTCCACCACTCCTGTCAGCCAGTATCTCTGAAGCCTCTCCAGGGCAGCCTGCAAGCTTAGCACTTGCTGCCCCACTATGCCCAGGCAGCCATTTACTGCAGCTGCAGGATCAGATCCACAGCCTGATCTCAGCTAGGGGAGGCAATTAAGCCACGCATTGACCCTTCCCTGAGCTGTGGGCACTCGCCTGAGTAACTGAGGGCAGCAGTAACACCTGCAGGTTATCAACCTGCATAGGGACAAGCCCTAAGGAGCCCAGGTGCCGATGGGGCCTTACAGACATGTCTTTATCAACAGCAGAAGGAAGGTTAAATCTGGGTGAGATTTTGGAAGTAGTGTGCTCTTTTTATGAATACCCTTTTGTCCTCCCCTCCTCCCCAAAGCTAATGCTTTTTTCTTCAGCCACTTCATCTTGCTTTAACTCCCCTGTCAATCCCCAGACATCTCACCTCAGCTTTAGACTCCATTCCTCAGGCTCCTCATCACAGCATCAATCTCTTGGAAGACCTCCATGCTGAAAATCATGACGTGACATTTACAAATAAGATTTTTATGTGAGATTTCCAATAAGGTCTCAGATCTCACCATGACGGCCTGACTTTGTACAGCTAAAATATAGCAAAGCAAATTTTTTTTCTGTAGTTTTGAGTCTAAAATGCATCACAGCAGAGCACAGTTTAAATATAAACAGAAAACACTGCTCAGTTGTAAAGCATCTCAGAATTAACTTTCTCAAAAAATATTTTTAAGGCTGACAAATCATGTGCAAGGTCTTTTCCCAAAGGAGAATTTTTCTTGGATTCATTTAGTAGTTGAAGGTTGTGTCATATGTCACTGGAAAGGTAATTTTTCCTAGTTTATGAAAAATGCCTTGAATTTGACTTTGCTGTCACAGGGGAATAATGATATCTATACAGGTAATAAACTGGCACACAGAGATTTTTGTTGGTAGCTTTGCAAGAAGTATGCAATTTTATAGAGGATGATAGGAAGTAACAGGGCGAATTAATATCAAATATGCAATTTATTTATATAGTGTCTACCTGACTCAAGCTTCCAGCATTTTTATTATTCTTTTAAATATTAACAGTTAAAGCATAATAAACACAAGATCATTTTAGAGGAGCTAATGTACAGCTCTGTAAATTCAGTAAGCGATGGCTATTAATGTCCTCTTTTGTCTTCCAGACAGAAAATCAAAGCTATTTAAATTAAAGGATGCGCATAAAATCAATGTACGTTGATAAGGTGTGCACATTAATGATAATGTTTGCAAACATTCTCTGTAACCTGTGTACACAATCTTCTCTTTCTGGATAGATAGCCATGTTAGTTGGCATCATCAAGAGCTCCTTAAATTTTTATTTTTTTTTTTTTTTAATTACTAATTTTTAAACCTGTATAGTAGAAGTCTAGGGCAGCCTGTAGCAACACAGGTGTTACAGTGGCACGACTGCATGTGCATTCAGGTGAGTGGGATATACCCATACAGCCTGTTTGGCCCAGGCTGGGGTTGGTAGCTGAGGAAGCCTCCTGGTTCATGATGCTGAGCCCAGATTTGGACACAAGCAGGCCCGCAGCTGGGGCCAGCTAGCTTTGGCCCCATTGCTGGGCAGCAACCGCTGCCAGCTCCTGCCTTCCAGGAGCAGCCCCATCCACCCAGGGGCTGCTTCCCAACACAGAGCAGTCGGTCACAACCACTGGGTTGACCATCAAATGGTTGGAGCATAGGGCAGCAAGCCAGGCGCCCACAGCTTCGCTGGAGACAGCTGATCACTGTTCATGAGGCATACAAGTCTCATCTCAAAAGCACCAGAGATCTCATTTCCCAAGCTGGTTTCAGTCCAAGATGAAGGGAGCCGAGTATAGGTTGCTGGCTGGGTGGAAAACAAGCAATGAGAGCACAAAGCTAGGCTGAGACTATGATCAAACATGCAAAGCAGTTTTAGCTTTAGTTTAGAAAGTGATTAATTCAACCTGGGGAAAAGAAGGGTGCAGGTGAGACCTTTTAGCAGCATTTCAGTACTTAAAAGAGGCCTACAGGAAAGATGGGGAGGGACTCTTTATCAGGGAGTGTAGTGATATGGTTAGGGGTAATGTTTTTTAACTGAAAGAGGGTAGACTTAGGTTAGCTATTAGGAAGAAATTCTTCACTGTGAAGATGGCGAGACACTGGAACAACAGAGAAGTTGTGAATGCCCCCTCCCTGGAAGTGTTCAAGGCCAGGCTGGATGGGGCTTTGAGCAACCTGGTCTAGGGGAAGAGGCCCCTGCCCATGGCAGGGGGGGTTGTCTAGATGATATTTAAGGTCCTCTCCAACCCAAACCACTCTATGATTATCAAAATCCTCTGTGATGTATTGAATGTTCCACTTAGGCTTGGGAGAGCTGCAGTAGAGATTTAACAATCTATAAAGAAGTAAGAATAGACTGATCGTTTATAAATGTTATTGTTATCTAACCATTCAGCATGTCCACGCCCTCACCTACACTGTTTAATTAAAACCACTGAAGCATGGTTAAAAAAGGAACTGCTGG
>NW_008586464.1:32061-54105 GCF_000691845.1 Merops nubicus | reverse complement strand
GGATTTTCCTCCCTTGGTTCGTGACAGTACTGATACAATTCAAGGGGTGAACAGCTAGGACAAAGTCTGTGTTTGGTTTGACAAGCCTTTTTGTGTAACTCATTTTTCTCTATTTAGATTTGTATTTCTGCTTGCCTAAAAGAAGAAGCTTAAGTGAAAGTTATCTGTGATGATTCAAACTAAGCCAGTAAAATTGTGGTGTCACAAGGGCAGATGACATTTGGAAGCAGTATGAATGGAAGGTGAAGTCAGGCTGCCTGTAGGGAGCAATATGCATGCCAGGAGGTAGGATTTGGGATTATCCTCAGGAAAGGAAGACTGTTGAAACGATGGAAGTCTATGGCCAAGAATTACTCTTAGAGCAAAGCAATCCCATTGGAAGTTGTCGAGGACATTTCATGTGGTTCTAAGAAATACTCAGCCTATTCTAGGTTATGAATAAAGAGAACCAGGTAAAGATATGATGTATTCTTGTATTTGACTCTTGACTTTTCAAGTGTGAATTACATTAACTGACTACTCCTTTAGACCCCAGCATGAAATTCTTGCCCTATCCAGAGCCAAGTGAGTCTGTTGTAGCATCCAGAGTATCTGGGAGCAACAAGCTATAGACTGATTGAATGTGACCAAACTGCAGAATTCCACATATCTCAGTAGCAGGACATATAAAGGCCTGAAGGTAGAGACACGCCTCAGCAGCTGCTTATTTGAGCAGAAACAAGCTGGTTCCATCCGTGATGACCGCATGTCTAGACGGCTGTTCCTCATAATTAAACAAAACCTGATCACCCTGGGTCTTCCATCAAGGTCAGTGGGTCCTCACACAGTGGTGAGTGTTGTATGTGTCAACAGATTTTTCTTAGTTTCTGTTCTCACTTGGGGAGAGAGATGTTCATGGTGCTAGTGAGTTCAGATGATGTAAAAGCAAGGTGAGAGAAGCACTTACTAGGATTTGGAAGCTGCTAAGAAAAAAAAGCAGGAGCTGTGACTATATGGAACAGGAGCAAAACACCCCCAAATGCAGCTCTAAAAATAATATTCACAATTGACATATAAGAACAAGATGGTTTTTTACATGTCAGGTAAACGAATGAAGTAAGAACTGTTCTCTTTCATACTATACTTTCTTTAAATACGGTGAGAAATATGAGGGAAGGGCATCAGAAGTAGCCATAAACTGTGTAAACTCCACAAATTGCAGCTTAAAATGACGAAAGAACTGTTTTGTATCATGCAGTATCTTTTTTCTCTGTTACCTTCCCTAAAGGCAATAATAGGAATTAAGGCACCTTTTACCCTTTCATTGACAGAAAATTTTCAATTAATTCAAATATCAGAAGTACTGCTCATTTTCTCAAATTACAGATAATATTTTGCTCTGCCAGCTCCCTCTTTTGCTGTAATTTGCTGTGGAGTATATATGTGTGTGTGTATGTATACCTGAATTGCTTCAGCTTGTACCCAGATTTCAGATGTCATTTGGACACTCATTCCTTTTGAGTGTCTGATGCCAGTGAGTTGGATGTTGGTCTCTCACACTCCACCTTTACAGGGGAAGGCAACGTTTAGTCCCATGTCTAACAGCTGTGCGCAACCACGCAGGCAGCCGGTTCAGTGGGGTTTGAAAATATCTGCTAAGATGCTATTGTAATGAAGTCTTTCCTATTACTTCATAGCATTAAGATTTGTAGTACAAGGGCAAAGGCAGAAATACAGTGAGTCACAGAAAGACAGTGTGAATGCTCACCAGTGTCCCATCCCCTGCACAACATTGTATTAGTTAAATGAAACTTCCATCTGAGTTTACACTGCATGCTATGGTGGTGTACATCAAAAAACAACCCAAAACCTCAGAGTGAATACGGGGAACCCACCATAAGTGAAGAATTTCTTTCTGACTTTTTCTGGTAGGGATTACCAGTCCTCTTAGGTATGTGATTTGGATAAGTCCCATATGTGTATGTGACATCTTAGGCATACATAATCATCTAGGAAAGCTTGTAATATTAAGAATTCTTATCACAAGGAAATCTTTTATCAAATGATGCAATTTTACATATAAACTTAATAGTCTTCATCTTGAAATAATAGAATTTTCTTGTTGCTTTTGTTACTCAATCTGGAAGCCTTTTTCTTGAACTTGTTGTAAAGATACAGCTGATTTATTACTGTTTGATCTTGTGTTGATAATGTTGCTCCATTTAGTTCTCTCTAATCATTCTAATCATCTTTCTTAGCCGTTATTCCAGTTAAACTTCACTGAAACTGGCTAACCAGAACTGTACACAATATTCCTAATTAGGCCTTTCATTTCCCAAGTGTCTTTCTTCATACATTTGTGTATTCATTAACCCCCTTATAGCTTCAGCAATCACTGCTCACAGCAATATTCCAACAGACTACTTCCAGTAGCCTACTTCTTCCATTTTACTTTTCTTTGCACTTATCAACTTATATGATCACCCATAATTGATGAGCCAGTTCTTAACTGAGGTCTTTCTACTATTAAATCTATTAGTTAAATCAATACGGTAAATGCTGTTAAAGATGGTCTGGTCTTTGTAATAATGACACTACACAACTTTACACTGTCTGCTAATTTAATCTCTATTTTTTCCATAAGATCTTTAAATAACTTATTAAACAGAAGTGATAAGGTGCCTAGTAAACTCTCCTCATTCCACGACTACCTAGTCAGTATAAGCTGTTGTTGATCCCTCTAGCCACAACCTTAGCTGCCTTGGAAAGTTTGTATTAGCACCTGTTTTTTCCACCTTTAGCAAACCTTTACTGCAGAGATATTACATCAAATGCCTTATTTAAATCTCTGATAAATAATATTCTTCTGTCTAAAAAATTAGATAACTTTTGAAAAGAGATATTAGGTTGGTTTGAGATAATCTACTGTTGATAAAGACACATTTCAATTTATTCTACTTTCCGTTTATCTCTCTGCCCTTAATTCTTCCCTCAAATACTCTTCTAGGGTGGTGTTTTGTTTTGGTTTATTTTTTTTTCCCATCAGTTTAATAAATCTAGTAGTTCCAGAACTGGTCTTTGTTCCCTTTTTTTGAATATATTTTCTGTTTACTGTTCTCCAGTCATAAGCTACTACCTCCAGGAATCCTAGCAGCTGAACTTGCAATTTCATTTGACAGTTTCATATTTCTATATTCCAACATGGAGATTTCCAGCCGATCTTATTTTTACTTTATGAGGTATTAGGAATGTTAACTTTTATTTCTCGCTCAGGTGTCATTATTTCTGATGCTCTACCGTCATTTTTGCTCCTTACTCCAATAATGTCCTCATCATTGACTTTATAGAAAATTGAGGCAAAATATGCATTCAACATGCAGACCAGACCCAGATTAATGTTAATCTCTGTTAAATCAAATATCTATTAAGGAATAAATTCTTTATTTGCAGTACTGTTTTTTTTCCCCCACAATTCTTCATTTTTATTGTTTGTAAATATTTTTTTCTGATTGTTTCAGTGGTAAATGTAAAGTCATCCATTCTCCTTCTTTCTATATCCTCTAACTTTGGAGGAACAGTGCTTTCTGAAGTTCACAGAGTCATAGAACATCTGGGCTGGAAGGGACCTCCAATGGTCATCTGGTCCAACCCCCGCACCACAAGCAGGGACATCTCCAACTAGATCAAGCTACTCAAAACTTCATCCAGCCTGATCTTGAATGTCCCCAGGGATGGGGCCTCCACTACCTGTCTGAGCAACCTATTCCAGTGGCCTATTACCCTCATACTGAAGAACTTTTTCCTAACGTCTAACCTAAATCTCCCCTTTTCTAGCTTCCACCATTACCCCTCATCCTGTCACTACAAACCCTTGTGAATAGTCCCTCCCCTGCTTTCTTGTAGGCCTCTCTCAGATACTGGAAGTTTGTTATAAGGTCCCCCCTGGAGCCTCCTCTTCTTCAGGCTGAACAACCCCAACTCTCTCAGCCTGAGGGAGTTGCTCTTGGTAGATCTGCATGTGTACAAAAGCAGCTGATTCACTGAAGGAAGCCCATAAGCTTTTTTGTTGAGAGTTCACACAGCAAGCAAGAAAAAAAAGCTAAGAGGTGTCTGCTCTTTGATTTAAAGTAATTCCTTATGTTCTGTGTTTTAAAGCTCTGAATTCCTGAATTCACTCTGTGTTTCTTTAGTCTCTTTCTAAAATCCTGAACATTAGTCATAGGTAGATCTGTTGTTTGTCTTGCAGTTAAGACTGATTCAGCTCATGATCACTCAAACCAAGACTATTTTCTGTGAAAAGCTGTTCTGTAAGACCTTGTTTCTTGCTGAACCTCTGTCCAAAGCAGCATTAATTTTCATTGGTTCACTGCATATTTATTAAAGAAATTTGTCTTACAGGAAGTTGAAGACTACCTAAGCCTTCAGCTCTTAGTGGTATCATTTATATTGTGTCCAAGTTTGGGAGATTAGTCTTCCACATTCATAACATCACAACTCATTTCTCATAATCTTATAGACATTTTTCTTTACATTCTATCTCAAGGTTAGTGATTCAATAACAGTACTGAAAAGCTCTTTCTTCTGGGTCTTTTCAACATTTATCCTAAAGAAATTGCATTTTTTTCACTACGGGATTAGTTTTCAACCTATGGTCCACAGGCCCTGAGAATTCCACTGCCTGCTTCTTTAGGGTGAGTAGAAGGTAGTTAAGAGGGGCAAGTTTAGTGTCAAAAGGCCTAAATACCTATATTTTCTCTAGACAGCTTCATGCTTCTTGTCATACATTTCTATAACATGCAGAGCTGCCCAATCACCTCCAGTCTTATTTCTATCCTTCTTGAATAACTGAAAGGTTTAGCTCTTTTATGAAAATCACAAATAATTTTCATCTCTATGTCCATTACTGCAATATCCAGTTACATTTTATGCTTGATGTTAGGCTTGCTGGAACAAGTTGAACATGTTTTACTCAAAAAGTAATTAAGTTGAAGATGGGCACTTTCTCCTTTTTGAAACCGAATTAGGAGATGTTTGGGGTTGTTCTGTAAGCTTTCAGTGTTTTGTCCAGTATTCCAAAACACAGGTTGGAACCAACATAGTATAATAATAATACAATACTGAAACTTGAGTATTTCTTTTTTTTAAATTTTTATTTTTTTCTCAGAAGCATAACATATTCTCTTTAAAATAAAAATAGTTCTAATGTAAACATCTTTGTGTTGGGCAATAAAGTTTGAAGTACCTCCTCACCAAATGCTCCTTCAGAAATTGTTCCTTGCTTCATTACCTGAACACTAACTGTTAAACTGACATTAAATGCTTCTGACATTAATTTTAGTAAGTCCTTTGCAAAGACAAGAAACTAAACAAAACTACAAAAGGCTGCAAATCATCAAAGCTTTCCCTGTGACAGCTGTGCTTTTAAAGTTTGGGAAACAATAGAACAGCTAGATGAGGTTAGAAAATTATAATTAACAGACAAAAAAACCCACAACAATCCTTTGAGCAGGCAGAACTAATTACTTAAGACATTTAAAAATCCTGTTATTGAAGAGTCTGGTTTAAAATAAATATCACTTTCTTCCCCCCAAAAAAGAGTGGAACTTTCACTTGCCATACTTTATTAGGATTATCAGGAGTATACTGCTGCTGAGCCATCAGACAGGACTGCAATACACTCAGTGCACTGGTCAGCAGTTACTGCCAGCATCCAAGTATGAAAAGCTGAGTAAGAGAGCACCACCTGTTTCACTGGATATTTTCTCTCCATATGATTTGCTACCCTAGGTGCTATAAGTGGCCTGGTAGTTCTATAGTGGTTGGACTCAATGATCTTAAAGGCCCTTTCCAACCATAGTGATTCTGTGAATATTGTCATCTTCATAGTTACAAATACTGTTACTGAGCAACTGACTTCACTGGTGTTAGTTTAAAGCCAATATTAAATATGCTACTATTTTAAACCTATGTACTTACAATCAAGTGCTTGCTTGCTGTTGTAGGATCCAGGTATTTCACTTCCAGATCTTCTTGACTGACAGTAACTTTCTATATTGAACCATAATTGATTTAAGTGTATTTTGCAAAAGATTTGCTCAAGAAATGGAAGATTAATGACCATGAGCCCAACTGAGTTATTCCACCTTTTTTCCTTAAAGACTTTAATCTTGATACAATGTACAACTTGCACATTAATCTCAGGTGCCTGATTGGCAGAAATACTAATGCACAGCTGTAATACTTTGGCTTTATGAGTTCTTTCTAGCCTGGAGAGTGGAAGCTTGGAAGAGATAGCTGTGTTTTGTCTTTCTGCAGGCAGGAAAATGATGTGCAAAAATGCATAAAATGCCACATGATACACTTGAGTCCTACCTAAAAATAGAATGTCCTATCTTGCCTTTATGAACAGGAGTATTTCCTTATTTGTCCTGACTAGCAATTTTGAAGTGCCATTTTTATAGAATCTAGTGTAAGAACTGTAAAAAGTATATGTTGTTTGCACAAGGAATTTGTGAATTGATATCAGAGTGTGAATGTGTGGAAGGAGGACTGTATTTGAAAACTTTCTTTAAAAATAAAAGTGAATACCTAACTTCAAAGCAATATTTAGTATATCTGGGTGAAATTTTCAAACATGCAATACAACTGTTAACACTGAAAATAATATTAGCTATTAACTATTGCAATATTATTAGTGCTAGCCATTAGCTACATGAAGTTCATCAATGTGAAGGATTTATTGTGAAATTTCTTACGTGTTTTAGGAGACCTCATTTATTGTAATTTGACAGTTGAATTGCTCTTCAATTCAAATAAAAATGAGCCAAAGACTAAAAGCTGAATTGGTCCAAAGTAGAAATAATTTATTAGAAAATACTTGCAGATTTTAAGGTGAGAGAAAGTTTCACATCTTAGCATTATGACAGATGAAATAATTTAACATGGCTGTCTGGCCTGAAGAAAACTTCCTGTTTTCTGAGTTCATTGACAGCAGTTGATTTAATCAGAAGGTAAAGGAGACCTCATGCTAGTAAGTTCACTTCTTGCTGTAGGTGTTTAAAGTTTGGGTTCTTTTTTACATTCAAGATTATGTGCTAATGTGCATGACTTCTTGGAACAATAATATCTAGGATGAGAAACACTTTTCAGTAAGCTGTCTTTTAAAGAAAACATGTTTTAAGAACTGTTAATGACAGTATATGATAAAGTTCAATTCAAGTCTCAAAAGTGGTCAGAAATAAAACCATCACCCCAGATCCTCATAACTATCTTTGTGCAGTGTCACAGGGGTGTTGCATGTATGTGGGATTTTATAGGCCTTTAAATGAGAATGAAATATGTTGACGAGAGATCTTGGGTTTCTCCTTAATTTCTTCTTGGGAGGAGGAGGGAATGGGGCTTTTCCAGCATCTTCTACATATTCTAGTTTTTCTTTTAGCAGCTTCTATCTCTCCCTAGATAACCCATAATGAGAGTTGAAAGAAATTAAATATCTCCTGCATGCTTTTGTGCAAAATGTGTCCTTCGGAGTCAATTATAATTAAAGTTGGGGTAAATAGTGTGAATTGTTTTGAACAGTTAAATATTTTGAAAAAGCTTTCTCCTTCTTTTCACCCCTCACCTTGCTCTCGAGACTGTCTGACAATCCCAAACGTGGACAGTATGTAAACATCAAGGTTTCATGTGCTGTGGGAAAGAGCTGCATTTTACTTTCAGTTGTACAACAGTTGTTCCATATGTCTGTAAACTCATGCAGTCAGGAAAGTATGCAAACACCCTGCAACTTATCTGACCAGCTGCAGTGAAACACAGCTTGGATTTTGACTATTTCAGTTAAACAACAAAGATCACTATCTTATTAGATATGAATCAAATCTGAGTATTAAAGTCAAATAAACGGTACCCTGCTGACAGCTTGTCCTGAGGACCCACTAGTGTCACAAACTGCCAGCAGTTTGTCCTGAGCACCACTGAGTATCACTGAACAAGCTGTTCTGTGAAAATGATTCAGTGAGCTCTCTGCAAAGTGAAGGAATGTTCAGAGCTTTCCTGCCCTTGACTGTGACAAGATAGCCTGACTTTCTGGCTTCATATGATACTGTTCCACAGTTAGTGTGATGCAGATGATGGCAGATCTGAGACATACATAGCTCTGAAGTTATTGCATGCCCATATTGCAACACTTGTGTATTTTGGAGGCTTCAGACCAACTCCAAAGAAGGATTTGTGAAACCTTTGAAGCAGCAGTATTTTTGTAATTCACTGCTGGATCCTACTAGAGTTTGTGACAGCCTCAAAATAACTTTTGCAGTTTCAAGAGCTTCTTGGTGTTTGGTTCAGCTGGAGCTTCTCCAGGATATCTACTACCTCTGTGGCAACTGGGAACTACACTTGGAAAATATTCAGTGAACTGCAGATTGTTGTTGTTTTCGCTGCCAAAAAAAACCAAGATCTGTTGAAGCTCTAACTGTGGTGCATTGTCACGGGGAACATACTCTACAGAAAAAACAGATGACCATTAATATTGATAGTACTTTACTGTCTAATGACTAGTAACATTTTATATGTCAGTTTTTACTGCCTAGATATTGCTGTCATAGTTTCTGTGAGCAACGAGTAGGAGTTAATTTCTCTTTGCAAATCACTCTTGAAGCTTCTTACCTTGCCTTTTACTTTTAGTCCAAAATAATCATTGGATGCTATAGGGTTCTAATGGGAATTTGTCTGAATAAGTAAGTAGAAACGGTATGAAGATAATTTTGAAAATAGTATTGGACCTAAAATAACTAAGGAAGTGGTTGTTTAGCAAATGACTACAATGAAAAGGACCTTGCAATGAGTAGCAGTTGTGTTTCAATGTCAGTGTTAGCTCTCACAGATTCATATGGAGTCTGAGATCAAATAATTCCATTAACATTTGGAGTTACCATTACTAAATACTGTTCTTTTCTATAGCATTTTATTGGGAAATTTTACTTTGATGTAATAGCTTCATAGCATATAGGTTAGCTTGACTGATTTTTCTGCAGCTATGGAAATTGGACCAGTTTCATTATCCATCTTGATTACAAACTGGATTTGTGTTATCTTACTGCTTCTCTGAAGTGCACTGAGCCACTGAAAGTGTTACTCTGAAATACTGACGTATCTTTGGAATGAAGGCCAGAAATATGTGCAAAAACTTGAATGCCAAGTAACAGTACTTGGTTGTCAGTAACTGTACTAGGTCGGAATGCAAGGATGAGTTTAGTGGATATTACTGCCTTTCCTGCTAGATTAGGGAAAGCTGTGGTGGGAAAAGGATTATGTGAGCCCTATAGATTTAGGGTCTAGGTCTAGCAAAGCTCAGTCTTTGTCTTATTTGAAAGATAGTTTTCCATTTTACTTCTTTACTCCTGTCTTTTTTCTTTTTCACTTATTCTTGCCTCTGCGGTTGTGCCTTTCTCTCATGCTAGCTGAGTTCCATAAGCCAGCAGGAAACACCTCCTGCCCCCTTCTTGTTTGAGCTAGTTTTCTGCCAGATTAATGCTTTGAATTCTCTTACATGGAAGGCCCAACAAAAGCCAGGGCTGGTTCAAGGCTGATACAAGTGCACAGCAGTTGGAGTGGTGCAGAAGGGGGAAGCAGTGGCATCAGTGCCAGTGCAAGATAGTGAGCAGCTGGGTATTAGTATCATCCAGTTCTATGGGCTTTTTGAGAATCAAGAGTGAGAAACAGTGTCCTTAAGTGCTTCCAGTAGCCCAGGAACAACTGAACACCTCTAAAGGCTGGCAGCAGCTCCATTCCTCCGAAGTCAAGGAATACACAGAAATGCTTTAAAACAGGATTTTTGGCTAGCTCTTACTTAGCTCTAGAGGCACCGAACTGTTGCCAGCTCAGGGTGCCACTGAATGAAATTGATGAACGTCTTTGTAAAATATATTTTCCAGTGACTTAGTATCTGATACTACAGCTGAGGCAGTTTCAGTTAGGTTCAGTCCTTAAAATAATGGATAATGTGGTTTGCAATTAGGTCTGTTAACTTTGCTGTAGAAGGTAAGCCCCAGAAGGAAAAGTTGATGATAATGCCTACTATTAAGATATACTGATAAATAGATAATCCTGCAATTGAAATTCCTCTTCATGATAATAATACTATGTCAGAGAATATAATGACCTCATGCTTTTGACCCAAACAGTCAATGCTGGGAGACTTACAAGCTCTTTGCAAAGGGGGAATATACTGATAATAGAATCATATTTCTGTCCTGTAATACTGATAATTTCAAAGAAAGAAAACTGTTGCACTGAACATAGTGTGAAATAAAAAGTGCAAATAATTTCCTTTTTCACAGTTCAGAGCATCTTTCCAGCTGGTAGTTTATCCAGACTTTTTTCTTAGCTCTTTGGTATTTGAATGTTATTAGGCTTTTTTGTTTGATTTTTTTTTTCCTCCTTTGTAACTAGCTGGTCTCTCTTCTGGGTCCCATGTTTTAAAAGGTCCAGAGAGCACTCCTTTTCTAGACTTCTCATCCAGAAAGTTATGCTCAGCTGAATTGTCTTCTGCCGACAAAAGACAAAGTTGGCAAGAGATTTTCAGCTCAGTTGCTGCAAAAACAGTTTGCAAGTGCAGTTCAAAGTTCACTTTTTGGGGCGGGTAGGTAGGTGAGCAAAGACTCTCGGTCTTAGTCTTGCTGGTAGCTTAGGCACATATGAATTGGATGTATCTTATAAGAAACACAGAGATCCAAAGTCCTCAGCAGCATGCCTGAAGACACTAAATAAATATGAATATAGTTCCCCTGACAGTAGTGAGGTGTTGTCATTTCAAGTTCCTGGTGGAAAAATTGAAGTTTCTCAGGTATTTTCAATATTATGAAAAACACAGATTTCATGAGGAGGATATTTTTTATCAGGGTATCATGCAGACTGGGCATTCCTAGCCTGTGATAAAGTTGGGTATTATTCAAGACTGCTGTCACTTAGTGGCTGCAGTTCAATCACAGCCATCTTTCCTGCCTTGCACTTAGCCCTCTTCTCATGGAGGCTGTTTTCCTCCCTGTTCAGTCTGATTTGTAATTCCTCTTCTCTTAGAACAGAATTTGAGCTGAGTTGCATCCATGTCTTCCATTTTTCATGGGTACTAAAAAGGGACTAACTGACTAATAAATAAGGTTAATGTCATATACAGAATGGATGTGGCTCCTGTGTAATAACAGCACTGAGCTTATACTTGTCCCAGCATAATAACTGTGTCCTGGGAAAAACAAGCTGGTCTCTGAAAACTTCTGCAGGTTCCAAACAGGTTTGCTGAATATTAAAAGCAAAACTCCCTCAAATCCGTCAGTCTGTGCACACACCCAGTGTGGGAAAGTTCAGTCAGAATTATAAGGCCAATGAAAGTTAGGAAAAGAAATGAAGACAGGGAATTTTACTGTCCTAATTCCTTCTGTGCCACCTGTGATGAGCTTTATGTTTCAGGAACCAATGCAAATTGGTCGTAATGGATACAGATGGTAGAAGGAACTACTTTCAATCTGGTACCTTCTCCTGTCACAACTCCCTGCAAGGTTTGTTATCCTTATATTGCCAAATAATTTCTTTTGATATACACAAACAAAAAACCCAGGAGCTATACCCTAAGTACTCTAGAGACTGAATATTTTTCTTTCCATGCATGTAACTTTCATATAGTTTCAAGATTACAACATCTATTACAGGCACTTTTTATAACAGATGGCAGACAAACTAAGGGAAGATCTTGATCCAGATATTCCTTCCTGTTGAAATAATTCAGTTTTCTCTCCCTTACTTTTGGCTGTCATTAAATAAAGTTGATAAGATCCAGCTCTCTAAAACAGGAAATCCCAAATTCTGCCTCTGCTCAAGCCCCACAAGAAGTGGCAGCAAGAGCTGTGGGGATTTTGGCAGTATTAGCAGCCAAAATTTGTTATGAGATTACCAAAGTCAGCTCTCTTTCCTGCTTCCCTAGGTCTAAAAACAGGTTTCTAAACCTTTCTTCTCCCTGACTGCCACACACTGACTGGCACACACCTGCCTCATACTGAAAACCTCAGTCTCGTGGCCATAGATATGTCCTTTGTGCCATAAAACCTGTCATCCCGACTGCCATCCCATTAACCTGTCTGTCTGTCCTGCTTGGCTTGACTGTGGGATAAACCCTACTCACAGGTGGCTCCTCTGCACCTCTCCAGGTGATTCACCCAGATTTACATCTGGGATGAATCACCACTTAGGGACACTGGGCACTGCAGCCGTGAAGCACTTGGAAGTATTTTGGATTTGTGGTGTGCATAATGCAGCTTGGGAATCTCTACTGTAAGCAAAACTTGATGACAATTATTTTACATTGATGTAAATCAAATTTAACTTAGCCTGTGTAAAATTTCATAGGCAAAGATGGGAAATATTTGTTGCATGTAGAATGAATAGTAATGACAACAGTAAATATTAAAGATGCCTAGAATTGCTTCATTGGTGTGTGTTTTAAGTGTTCTCCCAGTGCAATATTTCAACACTCAAAAAGCCAGCAAGCATTTCAGTGGCGCAATAACAGAAAAAAAAAAAAAAAAAAAAGTGGAGAACTAGTTGAAATATTTTGTGGTCCTTTTCTAATGACCAAAACCAAAGATGAGAGCTGTGTATATACTGGTTTTGTACATTTCAGCTGTACATCATAGATGTAATTTTGTTTTATTGTTGATGCTTTTTTAACAAAGTTTTTACTTTTATGTACTGAAATATACGTACTTATATTTACCACAGATTTTTGTTGCCTTTGAAAGAGATCCCTGAATTGCAGGAAGACACAGACTCTGGACTCAGTTATGATGTTCTCAGTAGTACAGGGACCTGGATAATTAACTGAGTGTTAACTCATATCCATTTCCCATAAACTGTTGATTTACTTCGTTGCCTGCTTAACAAACGAGATTAATCTGTTTTTCGAAAAACTCAATACAGGATGTGTGCATTTTGAGCAGGTGAACTGGCAAAGATTTTGTACGAGGATAAGAAAGGTAGAATCTGAATTGCCTGTAGGTGGCAGTGAGTCATTATGTTTTGTCATCCACTAACCTGCCTGTTCCAGTGCCCCTGGAAAGAGGCACTTCCTTAGTTACAGTCTGAGCTTTGTTCAGTTTTCAAATCATTTTGGATACATCCTGAAATCCTAAACAGTGTATTGCGATAGCATATACATGGTTACAAATAAGTTAGTCTTGGGAACATGGGCAAGTGTGCTGTGTGGCAAGAGACCTGCGAATTGGCGGGTCTCTGATGATGCACGCTTTCCTGTGACCAGAGGGTGCCCAGCTTGTGCCTGGTGACTCTTGCACACACACAGAGTTGAAGGGTTGTGTAGCATCCATATGGTAAGTTTAAACACTCTGCATGTACAATATGGTGAACTGCACATCCGTGTGAAGTGTGATCACTTGGTGGGTCAGCTGCGGATCTTCCTTTCCTCAGAAACCAACGGCTTCAAACTAGCTTCTCTTTACATTTCTGAGTCTTTTGTGTGCTGATGTGGTTGCATGCTGGCACAAATTGCTTTCGTGTTGTTTGTATAGCTGTTTGGGATCGGTGCATTGATGATATCTGTGATATTCTGTTCATATCATGAGCAATAGACCACACTAAATGTTGCTAGTAAAAAGACTGCAGGCCCTCTAGTTAAGTCCTTGCTGGCTGACGGTAGCAATAGTAATGTTCAGGAGACAGGGACTCCCTCTGAAATTGTAATTCAGGCTCTGGTTTAACAATGTGTTTGAATCCATTTGTTTTAGCATGTGATGGTGTTGACTGCATTTTAGCAGTGTCACCTGGGGAATATTTTCATTTTTATGAACGTACTTAATTCCAACCCAGGAAAGTGCTTTTTGTGCATGCACAAAGGAAACTATGTCCTTAAATGCTTTACAAATTGGGGTATATGTCATCAGCTCTGATACTGTGGATTAAAAGCAATAAGCACAATTTTATGAGCTGTATGGATTCCATGATATTCATTAGAAAAAAAAGTGGAAAAAAAATATTCTTGTCATGAGCAAAGCCCATGTCCTTCTAAATACCATCAGATTCCTGTTCTGGACAACACCTATTCTGCACAACAGTGCAAATGGGGTGATATTTTTTTTTTTTTTTAAAAAAAAAGTGACAATTTTAACTCTGTTCTGCATAGCTAAGACTGGAAAATAGCTCATCAGTAGTTGGATAGTGTTAGAATCATCGTGGGTCTCAACAGCCTAAGAGTTGAATGTATCAATAGAAATCTTTTGTGGATCATGCCAAACAAAGTAAAATGTGGAATGAGTAAATGATTTTAAACTGACTGAAAACCAAATGATATATTTGGTAGAGGTTTCCAATACAATGTATTTTAGCATTAAAATTTAAAATTACTCTGAACACATCTCTTTTAGAAAGCACTGTTGTGATGAAAGGCTTAGCAGCTTGATGGATGTGAATGAAAAAGTCTCATAAATTGAGATACTGCAACTGGGATTGCTGCATTAATAGGAATGAGATTATCATAGTGTTAAATCATAGAACTATACATTTAAAAGTACGTACTGGGAATAAATGCATATTGTATAATATGTCTTTGTCTTCTACTTTTAGCCCAGCACTATCACACTGCATCACAAATATGAGCATTGGTAGATTCTGACATTCTTACATGAGAAGCAGTTTTTAGAGACAGGTTTAATAAATGATTACAAAATTGCCATTACTTTAATGAACAGCCATGATTCTTGCTTTTGATACTAATGGAAAAAAAATGGGAGCTGGCACATATTATTCTTTACCAAAGATGATGTACAAAATAACATTAATGAAAGCTTTTTGATAGAAACCACTATTCCACTGAAACATCACTTTGCAAGGAGTTTTATCCATTGTTAAGGGAATTAACATTTTCAGGACATATTCCAATTTCATGGTCACACTCTGATTTTGTAAGGTTCTCTCCGGCTGGACAGAATTTTCCTAAGACAAAGTAAATGCTGTTAAAGATTTATTCCAAATGCTGCCTTCCCTAAATATAAAATTTATAAACTAAGTCCTCTGGAATCAATAACAGAAACAAATATAGCAGTCTCCTTTACCCTTTTGTCCCATACTTATGCAGAAAAATGAGAAAATTTGAAGATACTGATAGAACATCACTTTGATACATATACAAAGACAATAGTTACAGAAAAGCTCAGATCATAAATCAGGTTCCATTATAAACCTAGTGTAATTCAAAGATCTTCCACATTTTGTTATGGAAGGGCGTTGCACTAGACATAGATATGATTCTGTAATCAAATTCTGGAGTTCTTCAGGAAATTTCTGTAAAACTTGTCTTGATTAGCATCAGATTACTTTGCATCATTCTGAACAGTTTACATTTCTGGCTCAAAAGTGTGAGGTATAATGCTGATATGTTGTGTGTGAGATTTTCAGAGGAGGATGACAGTGGCTTTGTGAATCTCACAGTGAAGCTCTGTGCACAGTCAGATGAGGTTCCTGTGAGAGACAAAGTCCTGTAAATATTCCTACACGGAGCTCAGTTACAGGCTGAAGTCAAGGTTGCCCCATAGAAGTACATCTAGCAAGAGTCTAATGTCACCTAAAACTGTTCATTAGCTCACACTCATGAGTGTTTTCTTAACATGATTTTATCCAAGAATTGTCTGTATCTGTGCCCAACCTATTCAACAGCATGCATACTACTGAGCTTGGACCTTCTTAACATCGTCCCTCAAGTAAATAAGAGGTAACACTTATTTACTATAGTAAGTGTTGCTGAATTATTACATGCTTCTTTAAGGATAGGTGAACTGATTTAAAAGAAGAAGAAAAAAAAATCCCCTGAACATTTAAGCTGTGGCTCGTGAGAAGGATTTAAATGAGAACCTCTTAGAAATACCTTTTCACTCAATGGGATTGTCAGCCAAAGCTGATGAAATGCTTCTCAGTGCTGCTTTATATAAGCATGCACTGATCTCCTTAGTTTTTGATCTTTTGTTTTAATCTTTCCTTGTATGCACTTATATGCACATAAACAGGAAGATAGTAGTGAAAAAATAAGATAATGGAGTGCTAGTTAAAAAATTTGTAATTACATGTATTGTCTTCAAAATATGCTGTTTCAAAGAGATGGGTTAATTTTGATGACATATGAGTAGTTCTGAGAGTTCAGAATTTTTTTTTTTTTTTTTTTTTTTAATTTTTGACCAGACAAAAAGAAAGAGAAGAGGAAAAAAAGAAATACTAAATAAAACCAAAACACTATTCTTGTATTTGGACTATTGATCCTGGGACATAAGGCTTTTTTTTTTTTTTTTTTTGTCCCAGTAAAGGACAAAAATACCCTTCAAAGCTTAAGCCGACACGTAATGCAATTGTCTAATTAAAACTGGCTTTACATTTCTTTTTCAATTAAATTTGAGTCTGCATTTTGAGGTTATTCCCTTCAATGTCAGTAACTGAGTGCTTAATACTTGCATCAAAAGTTTTTGCATTAATACTTTTCTTCCCTCTTCTGAGAAAATTCAGCAAAACTAATGACTGATGGTCTGTAGTCTCCTACCTCTATGAACATTCAATGAAGAACCATTCGCTTGATTCTACTGGAAGTCTATGTTCCTGACCCTTCATCCCTCTCTAACTTGTTGCTTCTTACTTGTTATCAAGTCCTGGGTGCATAAGCAAAATAAACTTTGTGTTACTTCTGTTTTTTCCTTTCTAGTATTTCTCCAACTGCCAAATATAAATGGTTTGTTTGTTTGTTTGTTTTTAAAGGATAAAATAAATGAGATAGTTCTGAATTAGATAAATTTAAACTCACCCCCCCATAAGAGTTTTGAGGATGAGCAATGTGGCATTAGCTTTGTATTTTTCCATTCAAAACATATTTTTATTTTCTTTCTAGTCAGAAAGAGCCTTCACCCAGCTTTCCTTGAAGGAGTGTTCATTTTTCCAAATTAATTCAAATGGAGAATATTTTACATGATCAGATGAAGTTGTAAGATTTTGATACCTATTTAATCTAAATCAGGATCTCAGGTGTGGCCTCAAGTCCTCATGTGTAGTTTAATATCGATGTTGCTGTAAGAACAGTCTTCCTGTCTTTTTTCTGTTTATTACATACTGAATACATTACTGGTGAAATAGCATAGTTATATATGTGATCCTCCACTTTACGTTGTGTCACCTCAACAGGATAAGAAAAAAAAGGCATTTTATAGTATTTCAGAAGCAAATAATTATAGCATTCCCAAATTCATTTACCTGTATTGCATCTGTGAGCTTATTGGTGGCCGGTCACTACAGCACACCCAGACAACAGGTTTGCATCTGGTTATTGCCTTGCTGTAGGTATTCCGCTTTGTATTACAGCTAAGGCACAAATGGGTCCCTTCTGGATTTGTGAAAGTGAACAGCTTTGCTACATAACCTAAATCTATCTCCTTACTACTAGTGAACAAAGGAGCAGCTCAGCAAAGGTTGTCTCAAGTGAACGTTGCGTATTGATTTCAGCATCTGGATTGCTCAGTAGTATTCCTTCAAAAGTATCTGTGAGTGTTAACTTTGTAGCTACCACCCTGGGCATCTGGCTATGCTACAGGAATAGCATATTCTATTTGTAAGGAAATTCTCCAATAGATTAACAGAAACATTATTATTATGACAAGGAAAATACAACACCTGCATTCTCCTTCAACATTTATGTTCTGCTGTGGGTCTTGAAATTGTTGCTCCAAACTCAGGATGAAAGTCTAGGTAAGTGTCTGAACTGAGAGTAGGGTTAATTAGCAATACTTTCCTTCCACAGTTACAAAGAATCCAGCTGACAATGTGGATAGGTAAGAAACACAGAAAAAGATCTGAAATCCATCCATTGTAAATTGATATTAAAACAATTACATGTTTCATGCCAGTGAGTTTTTTTGTTACTAGTTGATTTGTGATAAATGGACATGTAGGATTTTGGCCTATAACCTCATGATGGTGTGGTTTATTAAGTGTGTCAAGCTTTGTATAAAGCGCATTGTATCTCACATTTACTTGAAATATATTTAAAATTGTGTGCCTTCATGCCTTTCAGGTACATCTACTACCACAGAGGCTGGGAAGTGGGATAAATTATCACTTACTGAACACAGTGCTGACAAGCTAGACTGATCATTTAAAAATTAGTTTAGGCATTTCTATATTGCAGAGAAATTGCCAAAGCTTACTGAGAAGGAATTAAAGCCTATATTTCCTCCTTCCTTCTCCCCCTCTTCATTAGCAACAGCTGCTTCAGTAGCTCTGACTCAATCTTATGACTGTGTAATTCCCCTCCTGCCTCCCCTCTGCCTGCAGCTGACTTGGCCTGTCTCAGTCCTGGATATTCCCTTGTTTTCGTTTTGCACTCTTTACAGCTCCTTTCCTTTAGCTTTTTTTTTTTTTTATTTTTTTTTAATATCTTGCCTAGTGAATGAGACAGATGTAAGCTCAAGGTACCTGCATAAGGATGGTGCTGGGATTCCCAGAGTAGCTCCGAGTGTCCAGCTCTCACTGGCCTTTGTACCTGCACTCCCATACATACACCATCGGGAATTGATATGCTCACCTCGTGTACTGTAATCCACAGATCCCCGCAGGAGTTTCTCATTGATGAAGGGTGCAGCCTGTGTCAGACTTCTCGAGTGGTAAAGGTGTTCCCATTCAAACACTTCCCTGCCTGCCTCAGTTCAATGGTCCCTTAATCATGCTGCTGTGGTTCTGTGTGGGGTCACGCTCCAGAGCGATCTGATTTAAACAACAAACACCCCACCATTATGTCATCTCACTGCATAGCGGCGGGTGCGTGACTTGGGCCTGGAGACAGTAGGTGTTTTCATGAAATTGCTTTGGACCTGGAGAAATTACAATGTAGGACTGTGTCCCAAGATGTTTCTGAGCATAAAAAGACTGCCTGTGATTGCTGTAGATAAAAGTGCTAGGAGTAAGTTACATTCTCTCTCTACCCTGATATATGTAAAGGCAATATGTTATTTCAGAAGAAACCTGAGGACTTTTTATTTTAATTATGCCTGAACATCTTGACCTAGCAGGTGTTTTTATTAATATATTTCTGATGTTGGGGAATAAAATTATATTGCCTAAAGATTTTTATGCTTACTAGATCTGTTTAGAATGATGATAACACAGACTCCATGCAAGAAACATTATGATGATGACATATTTCTGAAATGATGTAGTGTTTTCACAAATCACAAGACAAAGGAATAGCTTATCATAAGATTTTAGCACTTGTCACCACAGAATGAAGTACCTTGTATAATCTTTGTTTCCATTCTGAAAAGTATCTGCAGTCACATATATTCAATTTAGGGGAAAACCTCATAAAGAAAATTGAGTTAAAAGAACTCCCCACTCTGCATTTTGTAATGCTGATTTAATAGAAAGCAGTCCCAAAAGAATACAGTAATGATAGGGCATAAATGTTAACGTTATGTATAAATAAATGTCAGGCATAAGTTTTCTTCTAAATTTGCCTGAAAAACCTAGTCAGGATGGATGTCTTTTGTGACTATAAATACAGAATATCTGACAAAAGCCTGGCAAACAAGAAGTTTATCAGAAAGCAGGTGATAGGAAATAATGTAAAATTCTACACAGACCTCCCTTGAGTAATCTTCCCCCTTTCCCCCGTGCACCTGCCACCCTCACAGCTTTGTGCAGCTGAGATTGATGGTAGTGATGAACATTTCAGGTCCCCCTGGAGGCAGAGGGCTGGGAACTGAAGAAAGGCTACATCTGGGAAGTTTCTGAGGAGCGTGGGGGAAGCTCAAGAAAGAAACCCAGGGGAAAAGAAAGACCAGATGGTGCATGAGGTAAATCACAGGACCTATGATTAACCTGACTACAAGATTCAGAAACTGAACATTCCTCTGTTCAAGAAAAGGTTTCTTTTTTTTTTTTTTTTATCCTAATAATATACATGAGGAAGTTAGAGGTTACAGTTACTTGATATAAGCCAGAGAAATCTCTTACATGTTAATTTTCCCTCTCTCCTTCATCTTTAGAGTTTCAGTGTGGTGACATTTTTGAGATGATTATGAGGTGTAAAACCATAAAGAACTCATTTAACCATTAAATGTGAGAAACTGGTACAGTGTGGTTTTTTTTCTGATTGTATGATGATAATGAGTGTACAGGAGACATTTTTGACAATAGTCTGGTAAACAGAAGAGTTTTATGTTGTTGTTCATTATCTCAAAAATTGAAGGCACTTGTTAACTGTAGCTCCCATTTTTCTTTGAATTAAGGTTTAGCTAGACTTAACAAAAAATATGTCCTAGCTACAATTATTGTATTAAGTAAAGAATAAGTTATGCTTTTAAATTATAGTAACCCAAGATTAATAAAAAGATCAGTAATGTAATTTTCACGTGTCTTAAAGATGTCTGTGAAATATACATTCTGACATCTTTTGCAAACTGATTTGTATTTTTAGGCAGTTTTAGAGAAGATTGTGTAGCAACACCAATTGTTCTATCCAATAGTAAATTAACATATAGAGATCTAGCTTTATGAATTATGGCTGCTTTTGAGGTTGTGGATGCTAAGTTTTGATAATTTCAGATTTACAGAATATGTCTTCTTATCTTTATAATCAAAACTGTTAGTGAAAATTGTAGTGTTTATATTCTTGATACATAGTGGTAAGATCTCCTACTGCAAATTTCATCTTGGGACCAGGAAAAGAGGGCTCATAGAGGAGAGAGCAACTAGGGACAAGGGTGAGCACCATGAGTGCAGTCAGCATTGTTCAAATTGCTGATTTTGGCAATTGGACACTGGAGTCCTGATAGAAGCTGAGGGCTGCATCCTCTCCCCTGTCCTGCTGACTCTGTACAGTGTTTCTAGCTGTAGATAACATTAACGGACCAAAAAAGAAAAATATTACAGTGGTGTGTTTGTCCAAGTTCAGAACTGACATGTTCTTCTAGACATGCCACTTGATTCTCTCAAGAAAGGAAAAGCTGAAGTATGGGTGGTAATGGAATTGCTGACCTGATGACTGACTGCTGGAAAGCTTGAGAATACCTATAAAAAAGTCTGCTCTGGAGCGTTGCTCACATCTGTGAATTTTTTAGGAGATATACCAAATTAGCTGAGTGTGAAATATGATTCTGAGGTGATTCAAAATTTGTGGACTGCAGCAAAAGAAAAAAAAAAAAAAAGCTGATAAAATGGTAATAACAGTAAGAAAGTTACAAAATGCTTATTAAAAGCACAACTCAACCCAAAAAGTAGATCTTACAAAACCATAGTTGTCCCATACATGGTTTTCAACTGCAATATCTGAGAATAATGAACTCTGAATATTTTGAATATACTGAAAGAAATAAATTATTTCATTGTAACTCTGATTTATTTTTTTTTTCCCAAATCTATGGCTGTTATTAGGGCAATGGAATAAAAATAGGAATTAGCTGGTATGCTACACATTTTTCCAATTTCATTGCAGACCATTATTGGAAGAAATCCATCTGAAATTAAAAAAAAAAGGTTTTGGGAGCTACCTGGACTTATCTGTGCACTCAACCAAGCATGGATGTGTTCAATTCTGTTAACTTTCATGTGAAATATTTACTTTTTTTTTTTTTTTTTTTACTTATAATTACTGTAGTTTGTTGTATAGTGAGTAAATGACATGCCCAGATTCTTTATTCCTTCATTTCTAGCACAACAGATATTCTAGGATATATAGGTAGGCAAGAAAATCACATAAAAACTATAGATCCTGCTCATGGAGATTTGGTTGGTAAATTTTAATAGCACCTTATAGACAGAGTGTAACTACCTGCAATGTCAAAGCTTACCTGCCTTTAGTTCCTATGGGATACTTAAATTCCACAGAGTTGTTATCTTTCTTCCTTTTCTCAGGCTAAATTTCTAGGCAGCTCTTTCTGTATCCTCCAACCACTGCTTGAATTTCTGAAGTTGTGGACATCATTTGATTAGCAGATCTTATTTTTTAAAAAAATTATATGCTTTTAGAATAATTTTGTTAGG
>NW_008586464.1:4154-32030 GCF_000691845.1 Merops nubicus | reverse complement strand
TCAGCAGGAGCAACGACACCAGAATTGATAGCGTTACTGATACTTTTGTGGTGTTTCAGAGCTTGGCAAGCCCATGCATGTGTCTGTCAGTTGGGTGTGCAGACTAGGTTGCTAAAAGAACATTTGTGTATAGAAGAAAGCCACACCTCTCTAAAGAGTTAGTTGTATTTTCTGCAAAGAGCAAGCTTTTTGTTACAAGTAACAAGTATAAAATGAAAGTGGCTAATTATTTCTAGTCTGCCCTTTGCTAATGCAATGAGTTTTGCAGTGGGTGAATCTTTCACACAGCAATGGGAAAATGAAAAATTTTTCTTGGGTTGAAAAATATGATTACAAAATTAAAAAAAAATGGCGGAGGCAGGTGTTACACTTGAAAATATTTTTTAGAACTAAGTTTGTGTGGGTTTTTTTTGGGAGGGAAGGGGCAGAGGACTGGGGCAGGACTTCAGATTTTTATTTCAAGCTGGCAGCATCCTGTTACATTGCTTTGTGAGAGCTGTGAGTGTGCTGGCTGATGAATTCATACTCTGTAAGTGTGTGATACCATGCATATAAAATGGTTTACTGAGCAAAATAAACAATTCTCTGCAGTCTCTGACAGACAATTCTACGTTTCTCTGCAGTCTCATAACTGACAGATATGACCACTCAAGTAAAGTCTACCTGTGCATTTTCAATGGCAACTCTCTGTCTCATATAATTTAACCCTAAATACCTCTTTAGTGGTGGACACCTGTCACTTGTTTTGTTACTTGGAGTTTTTTGATAACCATACTGTATTTTTCTCCCTTCTCAGACCAAAGTAATGATTTCTTTCTCATAATGTAGTCATACAGTTTATTTATAAATAATATTTAACTGGAAAGCTTAGGCTTTCATAGGCCTTCTGCTTGCCTTTCTAATATCTCATATAAAGCTGTTACCTCCTAATTAGAATACATATAATTTTTCTCTCGATTATTTTCAGTTATCCTAGGGAGGACTCGGGTAGTGTGTGCTGTTTAGTCGTTGCTTTTAAAGGAACAAAATGTATGCAATTTATTTTCATCATCCATTTTTCTTATTTTCTAAACGGAAAAGTGGAACTTACAGAAATACAGGTGTCCTATCTTTAAAAAAAGTTTTATTCTTGTTCGAAAATTTATTTTGCACTTGCTAAGTGCATAGTTTTATTATTTACTTGCCACTGATTTTTTGTCTTTTATTTACTTGTATCAAAATGCATAGGAGGAAAGAGGGGAGATAGCAGAGCCGTTATAACTTCATCCAATATGTCAAACTGACTTCTAAAATTTAAAATGGCCTTGTTTTTCTGGAGCACAGTTTTTAACAGGATACGATTTCTATGCTCTTAGAGACTCTGCCAGCATCCTTCATTTAGTACTGAAGTATACTGAAAATAAAATGAATAGAATCTGTACCTCAATGATGTGTTTCTGTGCTCATTATTTTTGAAATCTGAACAAAGTCAATATTCAGCTAGAGATGAGAGGCTGATCAAAATCAAGCTAGTCTTTTTAAAGTGTCCAATTTAAGCAACATATATAGTCTGTTGACAGGTGCTTGGGAATTTTGCATTAATGAAGAAAATTCAGAAGTTAAGAAGAGGTGTATAAGGCTACCTTCAGAATTCCTGAAACAAGAAAACTCTTAGAAAAGCTTATTTTATGACTAGCAGATTTCATAACACTTTATAAAAGGGAAAAGTGAGCTTATTCCCAATCTACAGCAAGATAATTCATAATCATGCAAGTTCCCTGATTTGTAGATGATTTCTTTGCAGAAGCTCATGGTAAAGGTCATTGAATTACAGAGAAACCCACAGTTTGTGCAGAAGAGAAACATTGTGCAGAAGTGCAAATTCTTGTATTTCCCCCGTTATCGCTGAGGTAACTGTAATGATATCATGGGTTAATATCAACAAGAAAATGCTGGCAGGAGGCTGGGACACTGTTCAATTCTTTTATTTTTTAGTGGTGTTAGAAAGAAAAGGCTTCATACTACAAATACTAAGTAACTGAGAGAGAAAGCTTATTTTTTGGTGAGTTTACAGTGCACTATGTTTTCTCCAGCAGCAAGATATTAAACTTTTATCATTTCCATTTGACAACCTCCTCAGCACCCTCGTGCATTAAAATCCAACTCTGCTTCCCTACTAAAACTGTTAATTTATGACTGTTGTGAACTTCTATAACATGGATCAACATTGATGTTCGGAAACTGCTTCTCACTAGACTTGTTAAAATAAACAATCTGATTAAAAAAAAAATCTTTATATTTAAACTGAGCAAGAAGACACTTGAGTCTTATTACAATATTTTGAGAATTGGAAGACTCCTATGAGGACTCAAAAAGATTTGGGCTTGCCTAAGGCAAAGCATAATAATTTTTATGGTTTTCTGTCAAAGAATTCAGCATGAGGAGTAAGAACATTTAATTTATTCTAATCACTAAGAGAACAATTAGCTGTTTGGGCAGCTCACGATTCTTGGCTCACAAAGGCGGATTATTTAGACCCATTTTGGTCACCTTTGCACATAGGCCACATGCATAGAGTCAGACTGTGGCATGGCAGTGCAGAATCTGACACAGTGGCTTCAATTCATTGCCTGTGTGGAGGTGTCTGGGGCAATATGAGATGCCCTCTGGGTATCCAAGACATCTGTGTAGACCTTGAAAATATGATGCAAAACCAACAGGCAACCCATGTTCTTCTAGGATGCCAACTGAAGGTCAAGCTAATAGTCCTAAAGCATCTGAAAAGGTACTAGATGCCTATATATGGGCAAATGAATCAACCCCACCAGAGAGAGAGTTGAAGAAGGAATAGCTTGCTATTCTTACTGAAGCACTAAGTGGATAGCTAGAGGTGTTTTGTTTTGTTTTGTTTTGTTTTGTTTTTAATGTTGACTCTATGCTTCCTCCCCTACTCTTCCCATTCCCAGCTTTTTAGTCATTATTGGTACGACTTTTTTTTTATTCCCTGATGTGGCATTTTGGCTTGGCAGATGTAAAGATACATGTCTGGTTTGGCTTAAACCATTTATTTTCACATTTGTAAAACTTCTACAAATTCTGGCAGATAGTTTTGTTTGTTTATTCATTAAACATGAACCCTATCCATCATTGTAACTGGGGAGAGTGCCCTGTGTTGTGTGTTTTGAATGTAGTGAGTTAAATAGGCAGCTGTTGGATGTGTTCGTGATCAACTGCTCAGAAGTGAAAGGTGAAAGCACTTATCAGAGGCAGAAGTTGAATTTATTGAGGGAGAGAGTCACCAAGGAAAATGCAAACATTAGCTACTGCAGCACAAGATGCTCTGTTTTTTGATACAGTGATGGATAAGCTCTCATCAAACAAGGTCCTTGTCTTCCCTGAAATGAGCACAGAGGGGAAGCCTAAATATCCAAGGAAGAGCTGGTGACCCTCTCCCTAAACTAATGGTTGTTTCTGATCATGACCTATGATTGTTGTGCATTTTCCATAACAGAATGTGCATTCTAATTAGGAATAAGCTGTGATGAAAACATTTGAAAAGGAAATACTTTATTCCCTCGTCTTTTAGAGAACTTTTTTCTGACCATCATTAAAAAAAATATCAGTCACTCGTGATGCAGCATTTGATTTACAAATACGAAGGTAGAATTTGAAATCAGTTAGCTGGCTAGCTGGGGTAGGGACTGTGCATGTGAATTCCACGTCAACTGTTGCTTATTAGAGTTTTCTTGAATTCTAGTGTGGCGTTTTCAGTGCTAGCTGGTGCCAATATACAGTTGGAGAACTGTTGATTAATGCAAACTTTATGGATTAATCAGTATGAGAATCAGTACCTCAGAGACTCAGAAATATATGTAAACTGTGCTGTTCCCATGCCCACAAATCTCAGACAGGTATCTCGCCTGAAATTGTTGTGTGGTTTTTTCCTCTGAATCACTAAGTAGTAAGTGAGAGATTGTTGCAGAAATAAAAGCAATTTATTTTTGGTGACAAAGAAAGCAGGGAAGGAGACCGTAGGGACTGTTCTAATCTCTTCTTCCATGGTTATAATGAACATTGTCACTGGCTGAGGTGATCATCTCCAGCACGGGCACTTGCGGTGAACCGTGGGGGAGTTTCCTGAGCCAGGGAAACCCCAGGGGAGCGCAAGGACCCACCAGGAGCTGGCAGCTCTCCTGAGAGCGAGCGGCTGACGAGGTGTGGGCAGCTCCAGGGGAGATAGTGGCCACACCTGCTCCCACCAAGTGTGTCCCTGAGGAGCACCAGTAACCAGGAGTGCTGCAAACAGGACATGGCATGGCAGCCAGGGTGTGGCATTGCAGTTCCTGTGGGAGGGAGCACAGGGAGGGCACTGCTTTGAAGGAGGGATGTTACATGGGCCAAGGGGAGAGGCTTGAAGTCCACATAACCCAGCAGCTGGGCACTCTTCTAGGACCTGGTCACAGGTCAAGGGCACTCATCCTACCTGATGCTCAAGACAGAATGGTGGGCACACATCTGAGAGCAAAGGCTGCAGCTCTACCTGGGGGCTCTGCACCATCTATCCCAGCAACAGCCAATTTCTCCACCCAGATGGAGCTGTGAAAGGGAGAGAATGCAGTGCAGACCTCAGACTGCAGGAAGTCCCTAGACTTTTCTCCTGGGGCAGGCAACAGACCTGCCTGCAAAAGGTGTGCTCAGGTGGAGGACCTCCTACAACAGGCAGCTGAGCTGCAGGAGATAGTGGAAAAGCTGCATAACATCAGGGAGGCTGAGAAGGAGTTAGAAGTCTGGTTCCAAGTGCAGTCTGCAGTGGACTCATAGCCCATGGCCAAACAGAAAAAAAACTACCCCACCCTCATACGTGGAAGGGAGAAGGGCAAATAATGCAGAAGAAAGGAAACTTGCAAGCAAGGATCTGCAGGAGGAAGAGACTTGCCCTGAAGCCTTAGTTGTCCTTGTAGAATCACTTCACTGTTTTGTAGACTGAAGGGGAAAGATCTGTCACATCAAGACTGACACTGGAGCTGAGTGAGGTGGCCTGATCTGCTCCTCGTATAACAAGCAGCACAGCTAAGAAAAGGTGACAAATGATAGTAGCAGGTGAGTCTCTTCTGTGAGGGATGAAGGCACCTACCTACTGACCTGGCCCACTCTCTAGAGAGGCATGCTCTTTACCAGCAGCTTGTATCAGGGATGTCACTGAGAGACTACCAAGCCTCACACAGTCCACTGGTTAATACCTACTGCAGTTGTTTCATGTGGGCACCAGTGATACAGCCAGGAGTATCAGGAATGATTACAGAGCTCCAGGAGTGGTCGTAAGGGACTCTGGAGCACCAGCAGTCTTTTCATCAATTTTCCCCGTCCAAGGGAAGGGGTTTGAAAGGCCTGGTTGAAACTGGCAAATCAACAAATGGTTACAGTTACTGGTGCCACAGCCTGGGATCTGGCTACTCAGACCATGGGACTTGCTTGGAGAAAACTGGTCAACTGGAGGCTGACAGGGTCTATCTGTCAGAGAAAAGGAAGGGCATCTTTGGTCGCGGGCTTGCAATGCTCATGAAAAGGACTTTGAACTAAGGTTGCTAGGGGAGGGGAACCTTAATCCCTCCCAGTCCTACCCGTTTGATGCCAGTTCCAACAACAGATGCCCAGAACCTGGAGAGGTATCCTAGATCAGCAGGAGAGCACCTAAAAAGCAGCACAAAAGAATTCCGCCCAGTAAGTCAGCTTCATTGGAGGCCAAACTTAAACAACTCTATGCAAAAACATGTAGCATAAGGTATAAGCAAGAGGAGTTAGAGAAGTGTGCATGCCTGCAGGGCTATGATCTTATTGGCATCATGGAGACATGGAGGCATGGCTCCTATGACTGGAGTGTTGGAATGGAAGGATACAAGCTCTTTAAGAAGGACAGGCAGGGCAGACGAGGAAGAAGTCTTGCCCTCTATATCGATGAGCAGTGCATGGAGCTCTGGCTGGGAACAGATGAGGAGCCAACTAAGAGCTCAGACATGCTGTTGTATGCATGGACAGGTGAGATTATAGGCTATAGGCCACATGACCAGGAAGACCAAGCAAACAAGGCCCTATTTAAACAAATAGGTGCAGCCTCATGTTCACAGTCCCTGGCCTTTATGGTGGACTTCAATCACCCCAATATCTGTTGGAGAGACAACATAGCAGGGCACAAGCATCCAGAAGGTTCCTGGAATATGTTGATGATAACTTCCTTCTCTTAGTGATAGAGGGGCCAGCAAGGAGTTTTCTTGCTCACCTTGTTGTCACCAGTGAGGAGGAGGGCTGCTGTGGAATGTTAACCTCAAGGGCAGCTTTGGCTGCAGTGACCATGCAATAGCAGAGTGCAAACTCCTTAAGGCAGTGAGGAGGGTGCAGAACAAGCTTGCTGCCCAGGACTTCAAGAGAGCAGACTTTGGCCTCTTCAGGGATCTGCTTGGTAGAGTACCATGGGATAAAGCTCTGCAGGGAAGAGAGGCCCAAGAAAGCTGGCTAATATTTAAGGAACACCTCCTCTAAGCTCAGGAGCAATGTATCACAACAAAGAGGAACTCAGGCCAAAACACCAGCAAACCTGCATGGATACAAGATGTTTCTGGACAAAAAAGAAGCATACTGAAGGTGGAAGCAAGGACAGGTAGCCTGGGAGGGATCCAGAGAAGTTGTCTGAGCAGCTACAGATCAGGTTAGAAAATCCAAAGCCCTGATAGAATAAAATCTGGCCAGGCACATCAAAGGCGTCAAGAAAAGCTTCTATAGGTACCTTGGTGATAAAAGGGAAGACTAAGGAAAATGTAGGCTCTCTCCAAAAGGAAGCAAGATATGTAGTTACTCATGATATGGAGGAGGCAGAAATACTCAATATTTTTTTTCCTCAGCCTTCACAAGCAAATGCTCCAGCCACACTGCCTAAGTCACAGAAGGCAAAGGTAGAGATGAGGAGAATGAAGAACTGGCCACTGTAGATGAAGATAAGGATTGAACCCAAAGATGCACAAGTCCACTGGACTTGACACTGGACAGGGATTGAGTGCAACCTCAGCAACTTTGCTGTCAACACCAAGCTGTGTGATGTGGTTGACACACTGAAAAGAAAGGAAGCCATCCAGAGGGACCTTGACAGGCTTGAGAGGTGCACCTCTGAGAACCTCATGTTGTTCAACAAGGCCAACTGTAAGGTCCCACACTTGGGTTGGAGCAATCCCAAGCACAAATGCAGGCTGGTTGGAGGACAACTTGAGAGAAACACTGAGGACTTTGGGAGCATTGATTGATGAAAAGCTCAACATAATCCAGTCCTGTGCATTTGCATCCCACAAAACCAACTGCATCCTGAGCTGCATCAAGAGAAGTATGACCAGCAGGTTGAGGAAGGTGATTTTTCCCCTCTACTCCACTCTCATGAGACCCCACCTGGAGTACTGTGTTCAACTGTGGGGGCCACAGCATAAGAAGGACACAAACCTGCTGGAGTGGGTCCAGAGGAGGGCTATGAAGATGATCAGAAGGCTGGAACATCTCTCCTATGAGGACAGGCTGAGAGAGTTGGGATTGTTCAACCTGGAGAAGAGAAGGTTCTGTGGAGACCTTATCACAGCCTTCCAGTACCTAGAGGAGGCATATGAGAAAGCTGTGGAGGGGGTTTCTACAAGGGCATACAGTAACAGAATGAGGGGTAATGGCTTCAAACTTGAAGAGAGTAGACTTAGACCAGATGTAAAGAATTAGTTCTTCACTGTGAGAGTGGTGATGCACTGCAACGGGTTGCTCAAAGAGGCTGTGGATGCTCCATCCTTGGAAATGTTCAGGACCAAGTTGGATGGGGCTTTGAGCAACCTGGTCTAGTGAAAGGTGACCCTGCCCATGACAGGGAAATTGAAACAAGATGATCTTTTTTTTTTTTTTTCTCCTTTTGTCCACCATTAAAAAACAAGTGCTGTATCCCTTGTTCTGTAGTTTCCTTAATTGAGTGTGTCTCCTGTGGACTTCTTACAGGCAGATTCAATTAACAAAAAAGAAGTCCTATTTGGAATCACCTCGTTTTCACTTGAGTTTGATTTTTAAGTGAAATATATTACTCTAATTAATGCAAAATGAGGAAAATGCTAATGTGATGTGTCCAGTAATCTGCAGGTGGAACAGATTTGTCTGAAATTTACTCTGTTGTGTTTTCTGCTGTTCAAGAGTTGTAGAAAACAAACATAATAACCCTGCAGTTAAGCTGCGTTGGCTTCTCTTTAACCTCATCAGAGAAACATGTGTCTGCTGGAATATATAAAGGGTTTTCTTTACTTCACCTTCCTTCTTGCACATTTCCCAGCACACTTGTGTAACACTTGATGCCCTTTGCTTTCTATCGCCTCTGGAGACTATTTCTGAATAGAAGAATAGCTTAGGCAAAGGAATATTTATGACTGACAATTCCTTTTTCTGCCCTCCTTCAAAACTGAAAGCTTCGGTCTCAGCAGACAGAAGGAGGAATACCATTATCTCCTTAGAAGGAACTTTTCAAAGTGTTGGCCCTTTTTCAGGATGGACATTAATTCATATTAGTTTCAGTGGGAAGAAAGGACAGTAGCTGTCATAGCCCAGAGTAATGAGGAATAGGAAATAGAGACAGTAAATATATATGGTAAATATTCCTGAGACTGTTGGAAGAAAAAAACCACTTGTGCAAATTCATTACAAGCTAAAAATGTAAGTGGTTCAAATTATTTTAGTGAACCTTAACCAAAAGGATCTTAACTGTGAAGGAAACTGTGGTATTAAAACCACATTAATCAATATTAGAAATAGTCTTCACTACTTTCCATTTCCAACAGTTGTATCTATGTTCTTTTACTGGAGAGCTGCCCAAATTCTAACTTCTGAGAGCTTGTGCTTTCTGTAGTTTGAACCCAGGTTTACCTTTTATGCACTAAAATGTAAAGTACAAATAGCTTGTAACCCTTATGATTGTTGAAATGGTGATGTGAGTTAGATATTTCAGTGAATTTTAAACCCTTTTTCTTTTTTTTAGGTTGTCAGAAGCCTGTCTTTTCAAATGCCACTCTACACTGCTGGAGCTGGTTTTGATACATACTAGGGAGAACTAAAATCCTTGCACTTGGATCATTTAATATAAGTACAAATAATGTAAGAAATTTGTTCAGGTTTTAAAGGAAACATTTCCAAACTAATTTAATTCTAAGGAACAGTTAGTTTGAATTCCCAGAATATCTATTTTATATTCAGAGATATTCACTTTAAGTGCTTTAAAACTACATAAAAACATGCCTTGATGCATTGCAAAGACCTGGAATTGCTGTTTTAAGGACAAAACTCAGTTTACGCTTTACAGTGGAGCTAGAAACAAAGCTGCATAAATATGAAATCCTAGGGTTAAACAAGAAGTGTGCTCTTGGTGTGGTGGGGACTCGGTGTGGCCCTTTGTTTTTACTGAAGAGATGTTGTGATACAAGAGCACATAGGAGCCATGGGTCCTCTTTGTGCCAGACATAGTACAAACCTGTAAGAAAAGGGACAGTCCCTGGTGAAGTGTTCAGGTGTGCGAGGCTTTGCACTTGCACTACTGGGACCTAAAAATCTCTTCAGCTCTATGTTCATTTACCTGGGTTATCTGATAATGTGCATAAGAGTCATTGAGTGAGCTGTTCATAATCTTTCAAGACAAACTTGGGCATTATTGTAGTGGTTGGACCTGCGATACCACTGAAATGAAAATAGCATCTGGGGAACCCTGCTTGCTGTCTGACTGCCCCATGAACATTACTGAGGGCAGTTGCTGTCTGGATCCTGGTTTAGTTTTGTGTTTTGCCTTCGTACTCTCCAAATCTTTTGCTTAAGAGCAATTGAGCAATATATAACATAATTATTCAAAGTATGGCTGTAAATAGGGCTATACATCTCTATCCTGTCCTTGCGAAATGTTTCGTATGTTATTTGTTCTTTTTTTTTTTTTTTTTTTTGTGTTTGTTTTTGTTTTTTTTTTGTTTTTTTTTGTTTTGTTTTGTTTTTTCCCAGCCATGCATTGCTAGGGGCTGCAGACTAAGGGTTGGGATAATCACTGCTATCCTACACTTGTCTGCTGATCAGCCCCTTCAAGTAAGAGAGCTTCTTCATACAGAAATAAAAAGTCTTGGGGCTGGTACAGTTTTTGATGATGATTATTATAGCACTTTCATTTGTTTTGTTTTTTTTTGTGGTATAATTTTATGTTTTTTACTTCACATCAAGTTTTAGCTTAAGGGAACTTCATACAGCTTGAGTGGGACAGACACCTGTGTAGTGGAGACGTTTCACATGTGGTCAGAATGAGACAAATGCCTGTCTGAAACAGCTATTAATTCAAATTGCCTGGGAATATAATGCAGACAGAAAGATCTACCAAAAGTGGAGATACTGGCCAGATTTTGATCTCAAATAAAACACGTGTGTTTAAAACTGTTGTCAGTGACACTTATCTCTCATTTTTATCCATGTAATTGAGAACAGTATCTGATCCTCTCTGACTCATCCCCTGAGATTTTCTTTACTTCCCTCATGCATTACACAGATTTGCCCTGTTACCTTTATATAACCTGTTAGATAAATGTATTTTTTTTTTTATCAAATTGTATATGCCAATTTTGTATCCGTCTTTACTACGCTTACTTTGTACATTACCATAACTTTTCTTAAAACTTTTGGAATGAGTGGCAGTTATAGCAAGTAAGAGAAATATCAAGATATTTTCATCTAACACATTCAGATATGAGTTCCAATATTCACCACATGGCAATTGCGTATGGATGGGTTGAATATTTGTTGTTGCCACCATTTCCATATTCAAAACTATACAGAAGAGAAGTCAGAAGCCTTTGCAAAGCAAGGTGGTATGTGAAAGGAGTTCCTTAATGTTGAGTGCCCTGGATTAACATTTGTTTCACGTCTGAAGAATAGGCAAGCTGTGAGGGCAAAGCCACTCAGCAGTCCAGTCCTGGCTGCAACAGTCTTTTGCACTGTGTGCTTTAGTGAATAATTCAGTAATGCTGGAAGAGGTTTTCAAAACAGTATAAATGACCACTTTCCATGATATTTCTGTAAAGTCCATCTTTGGAGGTGAGGTGTGCTATGCTAGGTCTTGAAAGATGCTGAACCATCTTTTCCAATTCTGTCAAGCATATTATTGTATGCCACCATAGGCTTTGATTTACCCACTATGATCTTAAACACTTAACCTACGTACCCTAACTACCATGGGTTAGTGCTGAAATCACGAAAGGGTTGTAACACTTCCAGAATACAACTCAGCTAACTGAAGATGTGAACTGTGTTCTGGACTGGCCATTTTATCTCCATTTTTAAGAGGTTGTCTGGACTAATTTGGTTCCTAGTCTGAAATGTGTCAAATTGTAGACTTCATGTCTCAGTGCTTTGCAGTAAAAAGAGGCTAGTATGATATTCCTGCTTTGTATACAAAGTGAATCAAATACATTAAAAGTTGTGGAGGCATACGTATATCTAAGATTCATAGGGCTGTGTTCTTCATTTTTTAATCAAGTGCTGGAAGTACGTACTTTCTAACTCTGAAGGATTTTGTGAAGTTTAATGTTTGTAGAATATTTTAAGATGTAAAACGCTGAATGAATGAATACTTTCTATTATGGTCTTTTTTTTTTTTTGTTACTTTTGTTTTGTGAAAAAAAAAAAAGATTTGCTATACTCTGAACCAGGTGAAATAATACAAGAGAGGTCTCTGGTACAGTGGTTGTGCTTTGTGATGAAAGAAGTGCCAAATGGTTCGGTGCTCCTAGGTGTACATGAGTCACGCTTCTGTTCATCTCATTTTGAATGAGGCTCTGGAAATTGAGTATATGAGAGATGCTTGATAGTCAGGAAGATACTGGTAGAATAAAGTAGGTTGCTTGAAATTAATTATTTGGTAAGTGCTTTGCAAAGCAGAACTGTAAAGGACGTAAAATTTTCAGCTGGCTCATTGAAACGTGAGCACATTATATTCATCAGTGAATTAGTGATTAATGTCCCATTTTATTTTCGTGTAATGTACAATATCTGAAAACTAATGTATGCCTATGTCCAAGATATGTAGCCTTCAAGTAGTTAATCTGTGAAGGTGTAGTATCGTTATTAATTTATTATGAATTTAATCTGGTGTGTATTTGTTTGTTTGTTTTACCTTGAACACAGATTCCATTGTTTTGAGCTTCATGGCATTCTGAAAGTTGTGTGTTCTCCTGCTAAACTTAGACCTGAATCCCACAGGTTTGTATTTTTTTTGACAATTCTTCCTCAAATGGATTTGTACTGAATAATTTGCAGTTCTCAGTTAACTTATTATTTCTGCCCCTTTTCTACATATCTGAGTCCAAAGCTAAAAGTGCACACTGGAGGATCGTGCCTTCAGAGCATTGGAGTGCCTGAATATTTGGACACACATAGTGTGTTGTTGTAGAGAGAACTGAGTCACCTGTTTCCCTTTGTGATTTCAGGCACTGAATATCAAAACACAAAACCAAACTGAAAAACCCACCTATAACCTCACCATTCTCATGATATAGGCACCAAGTCCTATTTTATAAGGTGTGTTTGCCTCAGAGTAACTGGCATTTGTTGTATTCCAAACACCTGTATAACTCCTACAGTTCAATGTGTATTAAATGGGGTTCTCAGCATTTCAGTTTTACATTTGAACACTTTGAATTTTGTCTTGGCTCCAGACCATTTTGTACCTCAATCCATATTTGGATACTACTACTTTGGGCAAGTAGAGAAGACCAGCTCTTCTGTATTTGTAACTGGCACCACAAATGGCATTGCAAGCCAATACCAAAAAGTTTGGGCATGCAAGTAGTCAGCATTGCTTAAGACATTACTCCAGGAAGTGTGGCACTAGAGATGCCATGCTGCAAGGGGTCATGCTGGTGTGCTGTGCTGTGTCCAGCTCTGTCTTCAGAACCTTACAGTCCATTTGCTATAAATAGTGCCCTTCATGGTAAATTTTGCAATACAGTTAGGAGAAGTTATCTTCAGGAGAAATCATTTTACTCTGAGGCAAAATTAAATTTCAGTGTTAGTGGCTACAGGGAAAACTGAGTTCAATCAATAACCTCCCTGTCTCCTCAGTTCCATGCTGGTGATGATTTGCTCTGTACCCAGATTCTCTCCGTTTCTTAAGAACAAGAGAATTGAAAACTGGCACTGACTTTTCAGAATACCACCAAGGGCTAGATCCCCTTGGGTTTCTATCCCTTTTACAACTGAACACTTCAGCCTTCAAAAATTTGTTTTGGCTTCCAAAGTAAGGATGTCATATAATTTTCCAGTAGTGAATGTTTCTTTCCACTTGCAGCAATGTGGAAATCACCACAGGGACCAAGATTGTTCAAGTGTTCAGCAAGAAAAGCTATATCCTGTTCATAAATCTCTAAGTCAAATCTGAAATAAAAGTCATGCAGCAAACCAGAAAATGAATTTTATTTTAAATCGAAACAGGGATCAGCAGATACATCCTGGGATTTGAAAATGATTAAGTGTAAGATTCAGTTAATAAGTTTCACCTCTCAAGAAAATATAAAGCAAACATTCTTATTCCTGACCTATAGATCCTTATTGTGTCCAGAATAATAAAATGACTGATCCAATCCCATATTGATACAGAGGATCTTGGAGCATTTTTACTGAGACATCAGTCAATAATGGATTTTGCGGTTTGGGCTTTTCTTTTCTGGTTAAATAATGTTCTAGCTTCAGCTTCCATCTCCCTGAATTGTAAGTCCTACTGGTAACTACCGAAATGTGCTGAAGGCTCTGTTTCATCTTATTTTTGCTCATATTAATGGGAATCTTAGTGTAAACTGAGATTCTAATCCTGAAGGTCCAAGCATGCTCGCTATATTTTTTGTCCTGTAGAGATATATTCAGCGGAGAGATTGAGAATGAAAGGCATTGAGTAAAGCATGTAAATCCAATGTCCTAAGTGGATAAAATCAGAAAACTAAATTAATGGTGTGTCTAATTGATTCAATGTGTGCTTGCAGTTCTCAACTTTGAAACCTAGAAAGATTTTCAAAGCCTGCTTAATCCTGTCTTCTAAGGACTCCACCATGTGCAAACTATTAACCTGATTTCCCCTTTATTCTTCTTGTTTTTCTGTGCCTGTTTTAGGGGGTTTGGATCATCCTTTCTTCTACTGCAGGTAAGATGGCTTCTTATAGATATTAATTCTCCAAATTTAAAAGCCACACTGCTGGTAATGTTGCTGTATCTTGGCTAATGGCACAAATAACGTCACATGTGGCTCCTGTTTCTCTTTGTTACTTTGTTGGACTAAGGAAACAACTGATATTGCTATTTAACATAGTCTGTGTGGTATGTTGAGGTGGTAGGAAACTTATTCAGAGTACTAACATAAACCCCTAAAATCACTCTATACTTACTGTGCATAAATTAGGCATCAGCATAAATTCCAGTGGGCAATTTGGATCTGGAAAATTATGTCATGGAGAAGGACTTTTGCCATTTCCAGGAGGCTGTGCTCGTACCTTCTATGTGAAACATTGCCTCTTTTACTCCATAGAGGAATCTGGTAGATTGGAGCATTCCTCTTAGACTGCTGCCAAAGACAGGAATATAGGACTTGGCTATTAATCCCCATCTTCATCTCTTAATGGGGCTGTTCTCTGGCTAGCCCCTTCTCAGAAACAAAATGCTAAAGAGTTGAGGTTAGATTTGTAGACATACCCACACAGACTGCATGGGGAATCGTCTTCTCAGGGGGAGATAGTTTTTTTCAGATTAGTGTCAAGGTCAGGCATCTTGACCTTTTGTAATAGGAGGAAAGAGTCCATCCTCTGCATAGGATCCCTATGTTTTTTGCCAAATGCCTCTGTGCTCTCTCCTGTCTTTATTATTCATCTTGTCATGAATTCCCACAACTGACCAGAAATTACATTTTAGCAGTTGCTGTGTTCCATCAAAGGGAAGTAGGGGAGAGTTCTTAGCTCCTATATCACCTAGGTGCTTGGTGGGTGGGCAAAATTCTGCTTGCTTCGGCATTTTCCTGTGAATTGGAGCAAGGGAGGTTACTTTTTTTTTGATATTATTTCCATTAAGCTTTGTCAGATTTAAGACAGAATCACTGGACCAGTGATCTCTGACTCTGAAGAGAACCTCTTTGACTCAGAGTTCTCCCTGAGAGCTTGACACATAGATTGACATATCCGTCAAAACTGTCTTTAATCCATCAGCACTCTTCCTAAAATTCACTTGAGTGTTATTTGCCTTCCATTGGCCTGTTATAAGTGCATCTCCACTGGACAATTATACCAGAATTTAAAATTCAGAAAATAATGATTTCAATCTTCTTGAGCCCAAACCTGACATCATGGTAATGTAGTAGAGTGGAAACTGCTGATAGTATTTATGGGATTTAATACTTTGTCCAGCTGTGTTGAAATAATTTACTTAAAACATCAATCCTTTTACTCCCCCAAATAAAGAGCTAATGTAAAGTGGTATTGTAGATGGGAAAAGGAAACCAAACAGTGATACTTGTTGTAGCTTAATCAGAAAAGTAGAAATACTAAAAGTATGCTACTGCATCAATTCTGTTGTTGAGACACTCAAGCGTCTGGAAATCGAGATGAGCTAATCCTAAACTTTCTTAATAGAAATGGAATACTAGCACTGGGAGGATGTGAAAATCATGCTAGCTTTGTGATGAATGAGTAATTTATTATTAACTACTGTTTGAGAAGATAAAGGTATAATAATGGCTTGCAAAGATCAAAGCGCATAAATATTCCAGGTTTCGATTCACATAAAATTGTATACACTAAACTTTATCTAGAGAAGTAATCTCATGAAACTTGGTTCTGAGGTTGGATAGGGAATTCTGAAATTAATTCTGCAGGTAATATTTCAAGATCAGCTACTGTTTGGATTAAAAAGAAACATGAGTATTATGTTAACCTTTGTTCACAATGTCCTTCATCAAATTATCAAATTATTATTTCTGGCTGTAGGCTGTTTCTTTTTTCATCTATACCTAGACATCTCAGGAAGAACACTATGGAAACGGGATTGAGCAACCTAGTCTGAAATCAGTGTTGGCTCCACACTCTGAATAGCAGGTTGGACTAGAGGACCTCCTGAAATCCCTTCCAATCAGTATTATCCCATGATTCTGTATTATACGGATGAGAGACCAGAGCAAAGCTCACAAAACAGGATGTATTTGAAATTTCAGGTGCAATGGAAATGCAGGCAACTACCACCGTACTAACAGAAGGATAGTTATACCTTTTGGCATTCACTAACTTGAACAAAAATCTCTCGCTTTTCTAAGAAAGCAAAAGAGGAGAAACAGATTGGAGGGAGTGAGGAACGGGAAAATATGTGGCGAGATGCTTTAATCCATTGATTTATGTGGTCCTGAAAATGTAGTAATAAATGTTTGCGGACTTTATTTTAGGAGGAATTAGTTACTAGCAGGTGTTCTGTGAGGGACAAAATTACTTGCCTGCAGAAGGGTGGCAGGGCAGTCAGCAGCAAGGAGTTCCACGGTGTTGCATCAGTGATTCTGCACACTGCAGCCTATGCCAGCACTGCCAAAATGTGTTCTCATGCCCAGGAGTTAGGCTGCTCACCCTAGGATGCAGGTAAATTTCAGCTGTCGTTTCACCTGTCATCCTTCTTTTTTTTTTTTTTTTACTCTTTCTTTCCTCTTGGATAGTATTGATGCCATCACTTTTTCAAAGGTAATTCCTATATTTTCTTTGCTCAGCCTGACTGACTAAATCCTTGGCCGTTAGTCATCGCACCAGTGTTTTGTGCACTAACCTGAATGACCTTTTCTACCTGCTCAGAGCAGTTCTTTTTTTTTTCCTCAGCAGAAACAGGCACTTTCTTAATCAAAGTGAACATGTCAATTTAAAGCTAAGTGGGAAACCTGAACTCTAGCATACTCATTCCATCAGGCAGCCCTAATTTATGTGCCAGCAAGTTGCATGGATTTACGACACACTTTTATTCAGAACAAAAATGAATAGTTGTCATAGTTACCAAAAAATCACAAGGTACTCTACAAAACTGGGAAATAAAAAGCATTATCATTAAAGGACACCTTTGCCAATGAGTAAGAACAGCTCTTTCCTTTCGATAATGTTGTAACCAATAGAGTGGTGATGCCATGTCTGTTGCTATTATGTGCAATGCTAAGCCTGACAGAATATTGAACCCTCTGTGAAGTGACTACATAAACCTATAGCTAGTGTATTTGCAAATGTGCCTTGGATGTATCCCTGGAATCTTTCTAGAAACAGTCACATGGAAAGGAACTGTTGCCTTTACTCTTTTTCATACAAGAACATGTTTTCTCTCCATGGGGAAACATATCTGGTTTACATTGCTTATTTTTAAAGCATGAAAAAGAAAGGTTTTAAAAAATCTGATAGACATATTTTGCCTTCTTAACCTATCTTGATACTCTACATAAATGTCTTGACTTTGCTGAGAGTTGCACTGTTGCTGAAATAAGTGAATCCTGAATATATTGAAACTTTGGCAATCTAGTTAAAGCAATTGGCATGCTTCTGCTAGCTTATGTTAGTAGGAATCAGACATCTATACACAGCTGTCTATGCCAGTATGGGTTCTTACCACAGAGCATGTGACCTAGATTTGAGTGGGCAAGACTTAGTGGAGAATTTACTGCAGTGTTTTCGAGACTGGGGAGTTCACTGGAGGAAGCGTAAGATGTTGACAAAGCTGCACAGAGGTTTAAGAATACAGGAAATTTCACAGGCTGCAGAGAAGAGGAGGTATGCTGCCAAAGTCCGAATGTATAGCTAGCCTTAAGAAAGGTCAGTCTAAATAAACACAATTTAATCTTGCTTAACTCCTTCCTTTCCTGGAGCCTATCTTTGCCTTCCAGAGAGCTCTTCTCTATTAGGAAATGGCAGGACCAAGTTCACCTTTATGTAATATAAATGTGTAACTGGTCAGTGGTTTTTCATGCTTTGGAATGACTGTCCTTTTTCAGAGCATTCAAGTCTTTATCTAGAATTTAGTAATGTAGATATCCTTGATAAGGTTGTCAAAGGTGAGTATCTTTTTGAGACACATCATTATAACACAGAGGTCAAGATTCTAGGTTAGAACAGAAATACTGAAGCATATTAGTGTATCAAGAAAAACAAAGCAGAATGTAGAAGTGTACCGTTTTGGGTTAATGTAATAGCACAGAACAGTGACTGGTTGATTTGAAAACCCTAATTAAATCTCATTAATGATGGTGGATAGTTATTCTAGATGAAATAAATAAGGAAAAGACCAACAATGAGTAAATAAGCTACACACCTATTAAAATTCTATAAGGTGAATGAAAATGTCTTTAAAATCTAGAAGCCATTTAAAAATAATGCTTAAGAGAAATTCACATCGAATCTTCAAAACAGGGACTCTCTATAAGTAAGTCAGTAGCAGTTGGTTTTGTTGTGTATTACTTACTGTATTTTTAGTGTTTCTCTATTAGTTCTACTGTAGCATCCAGAAGGAATGACCAAGAATCATGATGGAATCTCCAAATGTAACGGCGTAAAGACTATGGCAGCTACAAAGAAATGCCATCTTCATCTCTGCAGACTTCACCAGCAAAAAGAATAGTAGTGTCAGGGTCTTCCAAGTACCATAAGCAAATATTCTTAAATTATTCCTTCTGTGTATATATGACTCCTAGAGGTTATGTAGAGAAACTGCAGACCCAGCTTTCTTAGTTTTCCTCCCTTCTGTGAAGCTACCTAGAATAATCTGCATGGTGGCAAGTTCTCAATAGGAGGGAAAACTAGACAGAGATATGAAAGTTTTTCTGTAGGTGGGAATAAAGAAAAATCTTAGGCATGCTCCTTAGAGTGATTATCTGAGATGATGACAATAACTACAAAGAGGATGCAGTTCTTGTTCTACAGTCAGGAAGATGACTTCATATAGCTCGGTTTATCACAAACCCTTGGATTTATTATCATTACTATCACTGGCAAGGTCTCTGTAAATGCTTGTGCCTGACAACCATGAAATGGGATAAATAGGAAAAAAATAAATACAAATAAAAAAAAGATAAATAGGAAAAAGTAAATGTCATAATCTCTGGCAACTTAAATAGAAAATATTATTCAGCAAACCAAAGAGGAGTGAGAAAGAAAATAGCTAAAGGGAAAAAAAAATCCCTAGAACAAAATGATTTTTCTAACATATTTGGAAAAGAAGGCTACCAGAGGGCCTGCACAGATTATAAAGGGAGCACTCAGAGAGCATGAGGCCATTTCAGGGAAGCTAAATGAATTTTATGCATTGATGTTCATTGTGGAAGAAACGAAGAGGTTTGCACACTGTAAGGTGCTGTGAGCGCTCTCCTCCTCTGTGAGGATACGCTCTGTTTGAAAGCTGACTGCAGAAACAGTGACTGCAGAAGCAGCTGTGATACAACTGGATGGAAGGACCCCCTCCCCCCAAAAAAATCCCATCAGGATTAGGTAATACTCATATTCAAGTTCAAAGTTGAAGTGTGAAATAACTGATCTATTGATGTTAGTATGCAACCTTTGGACCAGCCCTGGCATCCAGAGACAGGAGAATAGCAGCTTGACACCAAAACAAAAAAATTCAGCTAGGAGCAATGTGAAGAAGTGCAGGCTGACTGTTCTGAGTCCTGTACTGGGCAGATGAGCAGAAGCTCTGGTGAAGGGTGGAGCTGGACAGACTGTGGTGTGGCAGAGTTCAGCACAGCTCTGTTGGCAGCAGTTGTGCCTTCACAACGTTTGTTGGAGTCCTTTCAAGGAAGCAGGGAACATATTGATGGGCTGATCAACTTAAACAATGTCTTGAAGGTTCCAAAAGGCAAACCCTCTCCAAGGGCTTTTAAGGCATTGGTGGTGCAAAAGGAAAGATCACTACAGGGATTAGTAGTTTGCTGAAAGATAAACAGATTAATGTCTTCTTAAAGACAAAGAGATGATATGGTAGAGATGATATGGTGTCATTCAAGGTAGCAAGGGGGGTAGTGGCAGACAGTATATACTCATAGAAGGACATCACAAGACCCAGATAACAATGAAATGTCAGGAAAACTTTAATATAGATAAATGTAAAATGACCCATTGTGAAAAACAGTCTGACCTTTGCATTAATGTGATGGGCTCTGAACCAGCCATCTCCCAGTGCTTTCCACTGTGATTGTCTCAGGCTTTGTCAGAGTGAAGTGGGATCCATACATGTTTGTAATGGAGAATGGAAAGTAAATCACTTTCTATATGTGCATTTCAGGAGAAAGAGATAATTTTCTCAAAGTGAGTACACAGTCATTTCTGAATGAGGAAAGAAGGTCTTGAATAGTACTGTAACCTGTTCCATTAACTGAATAGCACAACAGTTTCCATTTTTAGATCACTTCACAGTGTGCAGCAAGGGAGCAATTTCATTGCCTTCCCAATAGAATTTGGACTTGACTGTGTAAATGGGCTTTTTAATTATTTTCCCCCCCCTCCCATGAACACACATTTACACAGGGAAATTTATTCAAGAAAATGAATTTTTGGGCACATATCCAAGTTTTATGAGTAAAATAGCATTGGATGTGAAAGAAAGCAAAACCATTTCAAATGATTGTGTCACCCGGACAGGGAAAGAAACCCATGTGATGTGAAAAACCAAATGATTGAATATTCATGAGCATAAAATCTACTTAAACTAAAGCAGTAGCAGTCAGCCATTTATAAGCAATCCACAAGCTGAAATTTGTGCACTGTATATATTTGATAAACACTTGGAAAATATAAACAATTAAGTGAAAGTCAGTCAAACAGACAATCTAACAGTAGTGAAAAGGACAATATTTAGCAGTTTTTTTGCTTTAATATATCATGGGGCTAGAATATCACCTGCAACAGGGGTGTGTATAATGAATATGGGATCTGGTTCTGGAATCCAAATTTCTGATGTCTCTGGGAGTTGATGGTGTTGTCAGGTAGATGTATCATGGATTATTGTAACATGGAGAATTCCTGCCTTATGGTTTATACCAAGGGCTGGGAACCATGTGTGACTCATTTGGAGGCACAGTCCAGCACAGTAAACAACCTCAGATGAATTCCTGGCTTGGCCCTGCAGTTACAGGTGAGTGAATTCTGTTGCTTATCCAGCAAATCATTAAGGAATCCTGTCCATTTGCTGCAGGGGAAAAAAAAAAAATTACACAGAAGAAAACCAATGTACATAGAAGCTGTGATTGTCCAAGCTCACACAGAAGAATTAGGATCAGAACAGAAATTGCCTGCTTAATTTGCAAAGTATAGCCTTCTGTCTAGCTCTTAGCCTTTTGTAAACAGCTTACACTTTTTCATATGGTTTAGGAGCTTGCATAATTTGTCATCATCCCTCACATTTCCAGCATATTAATGAACTTAGTGCTTGTGGTGTCAATGCTTTAGAATCCTACCTACAAAATAATAGCAAATTTGTAATGGGGATAATAATGGTAATACCAGAAATTGGTAGCAGTAGGAAGATGGATATAATGACGGTAAATGGCAGATACCCACAGAAATTGGACATTCTTCTTATTCTGAATTCTTTGACTGGAAGCGTATCTATAATTTAATGTCACCTTAGACTTTGAAAAGTTAAAATCTTTAACAGAACTGTAAATGATATATGTGCACTAGCCATGTATTGCTCTAAACTGTCCACCATACAAATACAATGATAGCTACTCAGTAATGGAACAGAGGCAACACAACGTAGCTGGAAGACTCAAGTAAGGGAAGGCAAATGCTTAGAATGGATAACTGCTTATAAACCCAAACCACCATGGGGAAAAATTGTTCTTGAATTCAAAATACTTATGAAAGTAAAAGTTTTTGTTTTTTTTTTTAAACAGTATTTTGAAAATTCAAGAGATGAGTTTGCCAAATCATGCATTATCTGAAGACATTGCATACAGCACTGTACCCAAGCACGTAATATTGTTGCAAAGTCTTTGGATAATGTTATACATTAGCTGGCAAGAAACCATAGGCACCTAAGTGTGAAGTTTCTTAGAGAAAGAGCACTGTGTACACAATATGTGCAAAAGTGAATTTCTGCATATGTGATTTCAGTTACAATAATATTTTCCAGCTAGTGATTAGAAAAGATCACCTGTGATCATGAGGGCTAACAGGAGATGCCAAACTAATATAGCAATATTTATTGCAGTCTTGCACCATTTTCAGATCTGGGAAGGAACAGCTCCCAGCTGATTCCAACACAGAGCATCTTGGAGTCCACAGCTGAAAAAACAAAGTAGTAAACCTATTGCCTGCACCTGAAATTCATTACTTTTCCTTAATAAGGTCTTTCTTCTTATGACTGTTTCTATCTCTAAGGAGAGCTGTGAGTTTCCTAAAGGCAAAAAATGCTCTGTACTCATGTGTAGAAACTGTATCTTATCAGTCTAAGGAACAGAAGAAACCTCAGGCTCATTGCATCTTGAGATTGCCTTAGGAAGATGGAACAAATAGACTTGGTGCAGATGTTTCAAAAAACAGATAAAAAGGTGGGTTTATATAGGAAGAAAGCTAAAAGCCATACTGATGTTCCAGAGTGTGCATTTGTTGATCAATGGATCCATGTTGATATACTGAGGAAAAATGTAGAACACCAAACATTTTAGAAGCATATTTTATTGAAGTTTTTTTAAGGTATATTCACACTAAAATTAACCCCAATGTCTTAGTAAATTTAATGGGAATTTTAATGTCTCTTCACTCAATTCACTCACTTCAAATTCAAATTTGTTCTTTATCTAGCTGTAGAGCTGTACGTACAGCTTCACATTTTCATAGTGAGAGTCTACTTTGCATTCAAATATTTACAACTTCTCTTAAAGATGAGTAAGGAGACACACAAAGAAACACTTGTTTTCTGGATTTTGAACTGTAAATGTTTACTATATGCAAAAATGTAGAATACATAGGATGTTTGCCTTTATATCTGAAAACCCTGATATAAGTGTAGTTGAAAACTTAGTGAAAGTTTGAGAGGCTTTATAAAAGCTTTAATCAAGACTTTTAAAGTTAGGATAATTTTTACACCTGTAGAGCTAACAGGTGTGTGTAGAATCCTGTGTACCTTGTTTCCCTTAACAGTTAATTACTCACACATTTAGGTGCATCAGTAAATCCCTCAGTATAAAGAAACTAGACTCTGCATTCTTCAAAGGCCTTCTCAATTACAGTGCAAATCAGTATGGCCTCAGTTTCAGTAGCTTATATGAAAGTTATCAGCCAGTTGTGGCCATACCTATTTGCCACTGTGCTCTACTAGAATAATAACTTTTATAGTTTCTCAGCTCCAAACTTTTACAATTCATACTGAATTTTCATAGCAAGCCGTCCTTTTTACACAAGCAAATGAGGACTACAGGCTTCACTGAGACTATACTGTAAATAACCCTAAGCTTCCTTTGCATCTATAGTCAGTAAGACAGAAAAATCATCACTGATATTTTAGAAACTCAAAGGTGGAGCACATAGTACAACTAGAGGTGCACATGTGACTTATCCAAATGGATTTGTCTGGTGTGCAGGCTAACAAAATAATACACTTCGCTACTGCTGTTTGTAAGCAATAGACACGGAAGAATGAAGATATGGAAGAATACAGATTTCAACTCTGTGCATAATTAAAATGATTCATTCTTGATCTCACTCCCTTCACTGAACAATCCTTCCCCAGATGTTACTGATTCTTGGTTCAGGCTTTGACTGCTTTTCAGTTCTCTGCTGCTCTAATGTCCAGGGAGCAAGGGGTTGCCTTTGCATAGGATTACCTTCCCAGGTCACATCTTGCCTCGCATCGAAGGGTGCCACACCAAAGGAAACACCTTTATGGCTTTTAAAGGTCACAGAGACAGCTGCACAGTCTTCAATACCTCTGTGAAAATAGCATGGTTCTGCACTTCCATGTACTCAGAGTGATGATATAAAACCAATATAATAATCCATCTAAGATGAAAACAAATGAGGAAGAGGAATGAAACATACACGTGAGCATCAGTCAGGTTTTCTTTTTGCATATTGATGTATATATTTTTGAGAGGGATGTAGTTTCACAGAATTAGTTTCTTTCTGAAAAGAGCAAAACATGTCATGGAAGTATGAAGGACTAGAGAATGAAGAGAGAGAGAAGAATTAAAAAGTACGGTGAAACAAATCTGATGTAAATGAAGAAGTAGAAGGGATGATGGAACAATACGTGAGAAATCTGAGACTTTGCATGTGTACAGCAACTAAAATTAGTGGTAGGATAGTCAGTCAGAACTAGATCCTTCATTGTAATTAATACTGTGCTCCAGGGAATTAGGAACGATTGCCCCAGTAAGCCTAGGGGGCCTGTGAATGACCCCTCTGCAATGGTGACATGAATTCACAGAACTAGTCGCAGTCCTGGGGAATTCAGATGCTGCTGGGGGCCCAATGTACTCATGGCCATTTTGCAGGAGCTGACATTGCTTTGGAAGTTCAAGAGTCCACCTGTTGATAACCTAAAAGGATTTTGCTGTCTGTAGATTTCCACAAAATAATACAGGTTTTTCTCTAGTGTAAGGCTAGATTAATTCCAAAAGCACAAAACTGAAAAGGTGAACAAATTATTTTTGCAAGGGCTGGAAAGGAAATATCAGTCTTCTGAAAAATCCAGTGATACTAAATTATAATTAGTAAAATGAATGCAGTTGTGATTTATTTTGCTGACTGTTAAATATCTACTTTCTTATTGGCTTCCTGCTGGTCCATTTGAGGGATGTCTTGCTGCTGCACTGATTTAATTCCTTTGTGGCAGGGTTTCAATATCCTTCCTCTTGTTCTAATGTCACCTAGCTGCATGACCAACCAAGAAAAAGATAATGAGTGAGAATGAGGATAGGTGAACCTGGGCCATAATAATATGTTTTGTACAGACTGTAAATTTTAAAACTATGATTTATAAAATATAAGATTATCTTTTTGTATAGGATTTGTGGGGTATTTCCAAGTAGGAAAGCCAGGGATAGATATTTTTGAATAATAACTGTACTGTTGATTACTGTACGGCAAACATCCAGTGGTGTGTGATTTCCTCTGTGGCCTTTACTGCCAGCTTGCCAGAAGTGCATCACAATATTCAAAATACACATTTTTTCTTCTTATAAAGCCGATTTCACAGGAAAGCATTTTCTACTTTTTAAGTCCTTAAGAGCAGATATATGTAGCCAAGAATGAAAAAAAAATCTCATAAATATGTGGTGGCCTGTTTTATTCATTCATGGCAATATCTTACAAAGTACAACGTATATTCCAGGGATTTTGCAAACTTTCTGCCTGCTGACACTTTATTCTTTTAAATCACACCACTTTAAGTAGTCAATTTCTAATTATTTGTATTTCTGTAAGTATTTTTAAAAACCTAGCTGACACTTATGTGCTGAATGTATTTTGTAAATGTTTTCTGAATTTCTTTTCTGAAATGATTGTGAAGTACATAATTAGATGTAATGTATACCAACATGCAAGCTGTGTCTGATGAATTTTAAGTAATTTCTCATATTTTAGTTACACTTTTGACATTTAATTGACCTTTCAAAAAAGAAACAGTGCATGCATAAATGTAGTTAAAGTCTGCTTCTTGAAGTAATGATTTCTCTCAGCCTTGATTTAATTTAGAAATGCACAGGTAGCAAATTTTTCATTCCTTTCATATTTGTGCTAATTCATAGTAGAATTTGGATTATTTATTTATTTATTTATTCATTTTACTTCATTTATTCATTTCTTAAAATGATGAGAGGAGAATGACTTGTAGAAGTCAGGGCTTGTTCTTGCAAGCTGCTCCTGCTGCTGGGTTGTGCCTGGGCCTTTTGCTGAGCTCTGGACAGGCACACGGGTTATAGAATTCACATATATTAAAAGAAACCAATCAGGTCTGGATTAAAACAATAATCCTGTCTTCCAGAAATCAGGCACTGTAGCTGGGGTTTAGGGAGAAAACACGTTGACATTGATAGCTGAGCAACCCAGGAGAATTTTGCACACCAGGACAATTGAGACTGCATATCTACAGGCTCGCAGGGGGATGATATTGTCTAAAGAATTTTTGGAAGTAATCCAGACTAGTCATCTGCATTGTTCGTCTTTCTCTTTGCAGACTTTGTGGCTTTATTCTTATTGTCCTGCAAAGCTTTAGGACCATCTCGAAGTGTTGTTCCTAATCCTTACATGCTGCATGGGAATAACTCTTGTCCATTTCGTGGATTTTATATCAAGTTTCACAGTTACATAGGAGAATATTTTCTACCCATGGATTTCAATAAATGCTTTCTGATTCTCAGTCTAGTTTGTGCTCTTGAACATTGACCTGTTGTTATATTCTATTTTTCACCCATCTTCATGGTTGTAATTCCAGAGAGGTTTATAATTCTCTGTAAGTTTCAACTATAACACTATTTCGGACAGTACTTTATCAGTGATTTTTCTGTTTTTTCTTTTTGTTGTTCAATTACTTTGTCTACATAGAGCATAAACTTTATTTGAAATCTAAACTACTGAACTTAGAAAACAAACATGTGAGTTGCATTGTATTTGATTGGTACAAAATGAGTAGAGAAATAGAACTGAATTTTTTCTGTTGTTGAAGAAAACAGAGCATGAGAATGAGGAAAGATCCTGTTAAACTGTTTTCAATATTAGTTCAATTTTTGCAACTGGCAGCTAATTTTCTGCTGGTGTGTTGTTTTTCCTGTTGGCTAGCTGGAACTGGGAAAATATTTCAGTAAAACTTCTCAAGAACTTTCCATGGAGAACATATGCTTTTCTGTACCATATTTAAACCTTTTATGCCATTCACATACAAAGATGTATGATCTAAATGTGCATGCTTGAAATTTTGTAGTATTTTTATCTTAGGACATGGGTCTTTTGTTTTTAGTTGTGAGCATTTTTTCAGCCAGTTGTATTTTGAAGTTTTTATGTTTTCAAACATTTTAAAATATTGTTTGGTGTTTAGGGAGGCTTTTTTGTTGTGCCTTTTTTCTTTTTTTCCCTGTAAAAGTGAATGAACTTGATGCTTATGCTCTATGGTTATGACACTTATGTGGAATGGTGGAAGAGCTGGTTTACTGCCCTTGATTAGAGGAGGACTTATGTAATCTTGTCAGTTTTTTCTACTGTACACTGTAGAAAAAATTCTTGGAGAAGTCCCATGTTTTCACAGTTGCATGCATTAAACAGAGGACTAGTCTAATTCCCCTGTCTGGCTGAATTAATCTCTCATTTTTCTATGCAAAATGCAAACTTTGTTTATTGAGTTATCGATCCAGACATGCTTCATAGTAGTCTATAGTCTGGTCTTTCATTTGCACTGCCAGTTTTCAAGTCTCATGTTCTGAAAGTACCATGAGCATTACTGTCACATTATAGTATGTTGCTCCTCTCTCGCCTTGGTTTGGAGAAGAACAGCTAGGAGCCAAAGGGCACTTTTTTTCTCTGGCACAAAATTTTGCAATATTTTGTTATAAAGAATTTCTATTTGCAAGAATCACCATTTTTGAAAATTTCCTTAGGAAAGGTTAGACCTTACCTAACTTTGAAATTCTTAAATATTCTTTAAGTTAAAAAAAAAAAAATAAAAAAAGAGGGGGGGGGGAGGAGCTGTTTCACATGGTTACAAATGCAAAACAAGTGCACATTTTTATTTGAACTAGATGTTTAAAACCTTATATCCAGAATAACCTTGTCATCAGTACACAGTAGTAGATGATTCGTTCTAAAAGCTTTATCTCTTTTATTTCCTTCAACAGATGTTTCATTC
>NW_008586464.1:0-4144 GCF_000691845.1 Merops nubicus | reverse complement strand
TTCCTGCTCACAGGAAATTGATATTCTGTAGGAAATTTGCCACTGGAAGCATGAAGCTATCTAGAAACAAAGGCTACTTTAGGTGAGGAAAGCTAATCACCCAAGGTACTCGATTTTACCCTAATTACAGAGGTGGCAACTTCTGGCTGGGGTCTTAAACACCTCATAACCTCTCTTTTGTGAGTATGAGAAAAAGAGGATAACTAGGGTTCTGCTGTAAAAATGTTTTACAAAAAAAAAGTAGTAAAGTAGGTGTGGCCAACCTTAGCACATATAGCCATTTTCACAGAGCTAACATTACACTGGTAATACTTCAATGCTCTCTTGGTTTGGTTTTCTATGTCAAGTTTAGAGGGGTTTTCCAAGTGGTTTGTTTTAAAATGTCTCTTGTGAATAAAGCTTAGGTGTATTTTTCACTCCTGTAAAATACACTCTAAACCTATAAAGCATACTGCTATGTGAATAAACATGTTATTTTTCGTGTGGGCATTTTTGAAGATATTGGTTTGGTGTTCTTGATGTATACTGAAGAATTACACTGACTTGTTAAAAAAGATATAAATCTGCTTATTTGACTGTTAACATTATTTTTCTTTCTTTCTTTTTTGGATGGTGATGCAAAACCAAACCCATCACTTTCACTGTCATACGGCAAGGTAATGGGAAGCTCCAGTGAAGCATTTGCTTTTCTACATAGAAGAAAGAGAAAATTCTGTCTGAATGTGAAGTTTCATAACATAGGAAAGAGAATGGGTAAGATGTTCAAGAGGTAATTCTAAGTATTGTGACTGTTTATAATATTCAAAAATAACATCAAAACAGAAAATCATTTGCCTTGCTTGACGTGTGCAGCAGATATTTTAAAGCTTCCATCCTGCAAATAGCTGCAATTATAATTCTAAGCTATCTAAAGAAAAAGCAAAGTATGATTTTTTTTTTTCTGAACATTCTCATCATATCTTTGTTTAGTGTAACTGTGCCTACAAAACCATATCCACATTACATCATGGAATATGAATAGAGTTATAGATGTATTCTTAAGGCCTCTCTAAGCTTTTTAAAAATTAAATCTATTTATCAATTTTTTTAAAAAATTGATAAATATAATATTAGGGCATGAAATTTTATACTTCATTATAATTATTTTGATCTTTCTCTCAGATAATTTAAGTCATGCTCGTCTTAGAGAAAGAAATATACAGCCTCTCTGAGCTGGAAAGTGAGACAAGCAGAGCAAACTACTCTGAAAGGTTTAGAACAAATGATAACAGTGAGATGAGCCATACTTAAAAGAAATCCTGGTATTATTTTTTATATACTGTGTTAGTTCACAAAGGGCCATATTTCCTGAGCTCTTTTTTCACATTAAAAACAAAGGAAACCCCAAAGCTAAGCCCAAATAATAAAAATAAAGCCAAATCCTGGATGTTGTGCAATTTAGCTGCTTTCAATTTCCCTGAAAGGGGGAGAACACGTCCCCTCTCAATTCCACTTCTTTATCTTCAGCTACCATTTCTGAAGCAGTTGTAACATATTGCTCCATTTTCCAGCCAAGTGAACTTTAGTGGGCAAGAGGGGAACAGCCTTCATATACTGACTGAAAAATTCTCTCCCAGCTGTTATTCTGGTGTTCTTTGTACAGAAGCTGTTTTCATGCTCCTGTGGGCTAGACTTTAAAAAACCTTTTTAAAATCCCTGAAGTATGCGTGTATTAGCCTTATCAGTGAACTATTTCAGGGACAATGTTTAGAGTACCTCCTTTAATCAAAAGTACAGGGACAAACAGCTCTGCTAAAAGTCCAACTTTGGGCTCCAAGCAGATAGCAAGGAGCAATCAGAGCAGAAGAGGACAAACTTAGTCATTGCTACCCATATCTTCAGTGGTTTCCTGATGGTCTTTATCTACCAAAACTGAACTTGAAGCCCCTAAGAACTACTGTGATTAATTTCTGGTAGTACGGACCCTCGGTGAACCACCCTCTGACCATTCATCAGGTGGAGATGTCCAGCAAAAGTATATGCAGTGAGACATGGCAATGGTGAGATGCACACTCAGGGCTTCCAACAAACATCACAGCTCGTGAGAGCTAGCAGGCTCCCATCTGGGTTACTGGTACACAGACGTAGTCTAAACTGCCTTTTCTAAGCAAAGTTGATTTAGTATGTGACAACACACCCTGAATAAACACCATGACAGTGTAATAAGCAGAAGTAAACTATCTTGTCATACATAGGCTACAACATTGTGACACCACAAAGCATGCCTGTTCTCTCGTCCTAATACGAAATGCAGATTGCCAGAGTCCTTCCTCCAAAGAAAGGGTGATGGATAACTGGTCAGCCAGCCTTCAAATTTTACCACAGCTCATACAAATTCACAAGTTTTGTCAATTTCTCTGCATGCCAGCTGTCCAGTTTGCTAAAATTAGAGCAAAATTAGAACAAATAATTTCCTGGGTGTTTATATGGTTTCTTTTAGTTAAGTAATGTTAGGGAGATATACAGGGGAATTATGCAGGCATTTGTGTGAAAATGTTATGTGCTTAATTTATGTGTGATTAGTTTTTTTGTTGTTCCTCAGCTGCACATCTATTTCACTTCGTGTGCTGTGCTTTCAGACAGCCAATAAATTTAACAGTTTTCTTTATTCATATAAATATACCTCAGAATGGCATAGCAATTAATTTATATTGTGGGTAAGTCGATTTGACACAAAGTTGCCAAATGATAAGGAAAATATAGGTCACTGGGTAAAAGCTATGCAACAAAGTGAAAGTATTCAGTTGCTCAACGTGGTTAGTGTCCTGAAGTCTTAGAACACTGTTGCTCTTATAGATCATTGCTGGTATAACATCCCTTGCCCGCTTTAGGTCCAAGGCACTTCAATTTTGTCACATGAAATCCTGTATCTTCAGTCTGGCTCCATACATGAAAAATGTTTTGCAACTTCTTTATGATAGGTCTTTGTCCAAGTCTACATCCTTATTTTGCTACTTGGGTTTTGATATTCCTATATCAAAATAGGTTTTGATATTCTTATATCACTTGAGCAAAGCTCAAATCTGACTTCTCAGGAAATTATGCCCTTGCTTGTAAAGCAATTTGATACAAAACTAATCTAAAACTTTTTATTCTATTCACTAATTGTATGTAGCTGCCTGGTGGCTGGTCAGGATGAAATTAAATTGCTAGATAAATGACCCATCAGTGTGAGTGATGGCAGTGTGCTGGAGGTTGTCACTGCATATATCTCTTTATCCTTAATGAATACCAGGATGAACTTTAAAGTTAGTTTCTAACAAAGTAGTAGTCACAAGATATGTGAGTAAGAACAACAAAAAAGGAGAACAAAGGAGGAAAAAAATATTTCATTAACATTGTACAGGAATGTCAGAGGTGTTTTTCATTGGAAATGACAGGCTGGCAATGTGTAATTTATTGCTGACAAGCAGAATGGCAAGTTTTTTAAAACTGAGCAGGTTTTGAAATTGGCGATTTCTAAAACTCAGTCTAGTTTGTAATGATGAATATATTCATTATTTACTGTTAAAACCCATTTAGACTGACAGTTATTCTTATCCAAGAAAACTACGTCAGAGAAAGTGAGTGTCATACTTACCATCTGGCTTTTTAAATATGAAAGAGAAAATCAAGTTAGAGGTAGAGTTTGCCCAGCAGGCAAAATCCGGAAGTTTTTTAATGTCTCAGGGGACAGTAGGTGTAACCTGCACTATAGTGCATGGTATGAGAGAAGAATTGAAGGCTGAAGGTTAGCAGTAGTCTTCTGTGTGACAGTGTCTGTCTGACAGATGCTTAGGGCAAAACAAAGAGGTCATTGATCTAAAAGGCAGTTGAAATAAGAATGCCTGTGTTTTCCTATTATTTGGTTGTGTGAAATTTGGCATTTTAATTCATTGGTAAAGATCTTTCTCCTAGTAGAAGATAATACTGAACTTGCATAATATTCAAAGGAGAAACATGTTCTTTCATTTACCTAAATGAATTAGGAGACAATTGAAATTCCCACATGAGTTTCTTTGAAAAAGAATATGAATTTATTGTCACACTAATACTTATGTGCTAACATGTTGGATTTAGCATTCTTTGTACAGGGAGGATACAAATCATAGAATCATAGAATCAT
>NW_008586463.1:533-786 GCF_000691845.1 Merops nubicus | reverse complement strand
CTGCTAATAACTCTCTTTCTCTTGCCCCGCTAACGACAGGACGAAAACAGCTGCAAAAGTCTGATAAACAGAGTCCGGCTGAAGATCCTGGTGAGGGGAGCTCGATTGGATCAAATCCTACAAGCAATACCACAGCAGGGAACTCAGACCATGAAAATGAAGTGGTAACTATATCCTCCATTCCCCCTAAAGACATGAGGCACCTGCTCCAGGATTTCAGCAGAGATCTGGGTGAGTCTCTCCTGGCCTGGTT
>NW_008586463.1:0-254 GCF_000691845.1 Merops nubicus | reverse complement strand
GTGATGAGATATCTATGAGAATGGGTCTCCTAAAAAAGCTCGCCCAAGGGGCCCCCAGCAATTACACCTCAGCATTGGGAGCGAAGATCCTGGAGGGATTTGGTAATAGCCCCCCAACCGTTCATGAATTTTCAAATCAGCTGAGACAATATGATGACAGTGTCTCCAGAAAAACCCTGGCTATAGCTATAGAGGCCCTGCAAAAGCACATGAAAGAAGTTAAAGCTTTCATGCCTGAGAGTAAGAAGGGGAAT
>NW_008586462.1:22174-27105 GCF_000691845.1 Merops nubicus | reverse complement strand
CCAAACCATTCTGTCATTTTATGACTAGGTGCTTTAAAAGCTGAAGGAAGCCCTGTGAAATGCTTGTGGTGCCTGCAGGCAGAGCTGGGGTGGGGCTCTCTGCTGGCACAGGCCAGGCTGGAGCAGGGCTCCTGCAGGTCTTGCTCTCTGTGCAGCCAGTGATCCGTGTCCCCTCCAGCAAACAGAGGAGTGTTGGTGTTTGTGAAGCAAACCCTGTTTTGGTGAGCGTGATGCTGTAACAGCAGCAGAAGGCAGGTGGTGAGGTGATGGTGACCAGAAGGGTTGATTTCTTCTTTCTCTCCAGTGCAGTGGTGGAGTCCCCACCCCTGGAGGGGTTTCCAAGCCGTGGAGATGTGGTGTGAGGGACACGTGGCAGTGGGGACCTGGCAGTGCTGGGGCAACAGTTGGACTCTGTGATCATGAAAGTCTTTTCCAACCAAAATGGGCTGGTGAGGGCTGTGCTGGTTGATGGCTGGGTGGAAACAGCCCCCTTGGAGTGTTCCCCCTGGTCCCTGTACCCTGGTACCACTCAGCCCCCCAACCCCCGGCTCTGCGTTTCCTCCTCCTTGTTTCTCGTGGGTTTTGAGCAGGATATTTGAGATGTTGGATGGTGTTCTGGCAGTGGGGATGGTCTAGAGCCAGGGAGGTGGGTCTGTCCAAGGGCAGCAGGGCTGCAGGAGCGTGGCACGGCCTCCAACCTCATCTTGTGTCCCAGGAAGGAGCTGCCACACTTCCACACATTGGATTTCCTGATCTAGCCCTAAATCTTTGAGTCTAGCTTAAATGAAAAAAAGCTAAAATCAATGCTCACATCAAGGGAGGTGAAAGGAGAACTGCTGAGTTTGGTGTTTGGCACTCAGGGCATGAAATGCCAGAAGAGAAATGATCTCTTATTGCTGTTTTTTTTGGGGGGGAGTTGTGCTAAGATCCATTGATTTGCAGGACATTTGTGTGTGACAAGATGCAGTGCAGCTTTGGTGATGCTCTCCTGGGTACCACTGGTACCCAGCTGTCCTTCCTCCATGTCTGTGTTTTCCATGTTTGGGTAGGGAAAAGTAAATCCAACAAACTTGCTGTGCTGCCTATGGCTGGTCCAAAGCTCCATAAAGTGGATTCCTTTTCTTTTTTTTCCTCTAGTATTCTCAAGTCATTCTGCTAAAATGAGAAGTTTCTAAAAATGACCTCTGCAGCAGTCACTGACAAGCTGGATTTTTGGTGGAGGCATGCCACTGTCACTAGACTTGTCTCTCAAGCTTCTGGAAAAAAAGAATTCTAGGGCTGAAAATAGATTGTGTTTGTCTTTTTATGTGAAAGGTTTTGCTTAAAAAGTCTTTGAGCCTCTGAAGCCATTAAGAGCAGAATACATCGTCTCGCAAGGGAAGGGTGGAGGGAAGTGAGGGCCAGTGACAGCCACAGGATTTTTATTCCAAGTCAGATTAGAAATGTGGAGGAGGTTTTGTTGGGCTTCAGATGAACTTGTGTTTTCAAGGCCCAGCTGAGCCTGGTGGTAGAGACACGTGAGATGAGCCAGTTTAATCTTGCACGTCTAATTTTTTTTCATTCTGGAGAAGGAAGAAACCTCATGTATGTACAGAGGGACAGTGGAAAAATGAGAGATTAAAACCCAGGGGACAGGCACTTTGCTACGAGGGGGCAGCTCTGGTTTGATGCTCCAGGGCAGGGTCTTGGCTAAACCCGACTGCCCTCAGAGCGTGTTGCCTGGGAGGTGGTTTTTTTTATTCCTTTCCCCAAAAATAGTGATTATATCAGCAAGGATCATGAGATTTGCTGCTGCTGGATGGCCAGAGACCTTCCTCTTGCCTTCCCTGCTGAGATAAGCCTCATCTTCCTCTGCTGGGGGATACCTCCAGTTCTCACCCGTCCGTAGCCAGATGGGTGTGGATCCCATTTGCATTTTTGGGTGGGTGTGAGGAGAATATCCCACCACTCAGCTGGATTCAACACGCTGGGGGGTCGTGGCTCTGATAACCCACCCGGGGTGGCTACAGGAAGAATTTATTACAAGCCCTGTCACCCAACCAGCCCGTGGTGCTGCCCCGTGTCCCAGAAGGGCCGTGGGGATCGCGGGGGGGCTCGGGGAGGTGCCGGTGCCTCTGTGCTGCAATAAAGCATCATCGGGAGGTTTGGGGAGTCCCAGGAGTGGGCACAGTGCCTCCCAGAGCTCGTTAGGTTAATTAAGGTGTGCGTGGTGGTGGGGTTGCTCAGTCTGCCCACCCCCTGCGCTGGGGCAGCCAGACACGTGGCGCTTACAAACATCCTTACTCGGGGCTGTGCCTGAAATCCCTCATTAATCTGTGCCACCAAGAGGGATTGTGAGGAGCTACAGCAATATTTTTACACCCTTTTAGCCACTTAAAGGGAAAATCCTGGCACGGGAAAGGCTCATCTGTGGCTCCAGGAGAGAGCAGCTTTGGTTTTCCACATTAACGCACCGCCTGCACGGGTGCGTTTCGTAAGGCAGGAAGGATCCAACCTCTTTGTACATCACAATTAATGCAGCAAAACTCCAAGCCTCACTGAAGTGACAGAAGAGACGTTACCAGCCCTGATCTCCTGCACCCAGACCCTGTTGTTTGCTCACCCAGCTTTTGGAGCAGCAAGCCCCAGGCCCTCGCTGCACGTCACAAACCCCACGGAGGGTCGCTCGGATGAAAAGCCAAAACTCAACAGGCAACGGGGCAGCGATGGGAAGTGGCAGAAAAAAAGAAGGGAGGGGATGATTTTTGGAGAAGATCCAAGCCAAGAGCTCACCAAAAACCCACTGCCTTTTGCCTGGTGGTTTTGGTTTTCCCTCACCCCGTTGCCTGTGGAGATGTTGCTCTTCCCCAGTCTGGCATTTAATCTTGGATGGCTTTGGCTGGAGCTGGCACACGCTTGCATGCTCTAAATAAAACCCTGGGCTGAAGGAATAGCCCCTTTCACCTCCCTGATTCAACCCCTCTAAATGAAGGGAGCAGAATAAGGGGGTGTCAGGGTAAGCTGCCCCTCTGGAGACCTTTGCCATTCCTTTTTTTTTTTTAGGAAATCATCCACGTGCTTAACCTGATGGACAGATTATGATATTAAAAAAAGATTCCAAAATGATGTGTCGTAAAATTTTGGGTTTTTTTAGGAAATCATCCATGTGCTTAACCTGATGGACAGATTATGATATTAAAAAAAAAAGATTCCAAAATGATGCGTCGTAAAATAGATAAGGAAGAGTTAATCAGAAAATAGATGAGGCTGAACTGGCAGTGCCAGGGCAGGGGTGGTGACCTCACAAGGATTTTTAGGGTACAGGGGGTTCAGTGCCTTGTCCATCGGGTGGGTGACCAGGCACTAACCCCAGGCTGCTCTTTTGGCACTTTCCCTGGGAGAGAGGTGACAGCTTTGCCATGCCAACAGCCCCCACTCGCTCTCCTCTTGGTGGTGGGAGCAGGGAGTGGGACATGGACCCCTGCACAGGGTTTCCAGCATGCTTGGGGCTTCTGGCAGATCCTTGCAGTGATGTTTTCCTCATCAAATATTTTTTAGAGGCAGGTGTTCCTGGCCAGCAAAGTGAAACCCATGTGGGACCACACGGGGTGGATTTATTTTAGACACTGGATGAACAGCACAACTGAAGCAAACTTTCCTCCTTGTTTTTAAAACCATTTAACCCGTGGATTTGACAGGATATGGGTTTTAAACTTCAGCAGGGTAAATTTAGATTAGATATTAGGAAGATGTTCTTTACTACGAGGGTGGAGAAGCACTGGAACAAGCTGTCCAGAGAGGTGGTCGCTGCCCCATCCCTGGAGACACCCAAGGTCAGGCTTGATGGGGCTCTGAGCACCCTGCTCTAGCTGCAGATGTCCCTGCTCCCTGCAGGGGGGGTTGGATTAGATGACCTTGAAAGGTCCCTTCCCACCCAAAGCAGTCTAGGATTGTTCAAGCTTTTGTACCCAGAGCCCAACGTTCTCCCCTGCACTCCTGCGGAGAGAGCAGCAGGGCCAAGGCTTTGCCAGGAGTGGCAGGGACCAGAGGGGACCCCTCACATTGGGCTTCCCACAGGCCAAGAGCTCAGGCACCCCGATGTCCCACGGGCAACCTCAGCTCTCCGGCCAAGGGGGACAAGGAACCCCCCAACCCCTCTTGCCAGGGCCCAAAAACCTACTGGAAAAACTGTCAGGCAGGAGCCGTGCCCGGGGGTGCTGCTGCCCCGCATGCTGCTCGTGGCTGGGGCTCCTCCAGCATTTTCTTTGCTTGCTTCTTTTCTTGAAGGGAGGTGGGTTGGGGGAATAAATAATTATAGAACTATTTTGAAAGCCTCATCCAAAGCCTGAGGGGATATTTTTTTTATTTTCCCATCTCATTTGCCTGTGATGGGCTAGGGTTCTGGGTGAGCACCCCTTCGCCCCAAGCTCAGGGTGGGGGAGTGGTTCCCCCTTTTTTTCTCCTGCGTTTAAGAACTGGAGGTTTGTGCTCTGGTGCAGGTTCCTCACGAGGACCCAGCCCCCTCACCATGGGGGCACAGGACACCCTGCCCGTCGCCGCCGCCTTCACGGAGACCGTCAACGCCTACTTCAAAGGGGCAGACCCCAACAAGTAGGTGCCAACCGACGGGGTCTGGGTGTCAATACTGGGGGGGATGCCCATGCCTTGGGGTGTTCTTGGGGGTTTGGTGAGCACAGGCTGGAGAGGTGGGCTCAGGGGAACCTCATGAGGTTCAACAAGACCAAGGGCAACCAACATCACCAGTACAGCCTGGGAGAGGACACCTTAGAGAGAAGCCCGCCGGACAAAGACTTGGGGGTACCAGTCAGTGAGGAGCTGGACATGAGCCACCAATGTGCAGCAGCAGCAGCCCAGAGGCCAAGCCCATCCTGGGCTGCATCCAAAGCAGCGTGGCCAGCCGATGGAGAGGGGTGATCCTGCCCCTCTCCTCT
>NW_008586462.1:18262-21833 GCF_000691845.1 Merops nubicus | reverse complement strand
CAGAGAGGTGGTGGAGGCCCCATCCCTGGGGACATTCAAGGTCAGGCTGGATGACGCTCTGAGCAGCTTGAGCCTCAGAGCCCACCCCTAGCAGGCTGCTGGTTCAGCTCTCTCTGCTTTAGGACTACAAAAGGCTCCTTTCCCTCCCCTTCTGCTGAGTTTTGCCCCTCTCCCCGTGTGCCCTGCCCTCCCTGGTCTCTGTTGGGTGCTGTAGGTGCATCGTGAAGATCACGGGGGAGATGGTGCTGTCATTCCCAGCGGGCATCACCCGGCACTTTGCCAACAACCCCGCGCCGGCGGTGCTCACCTTCCGCGTGCTGAACTACAACAGGCTGGAGCACGTCCTGCCAAACCCCCAGCTCCTCTGCTGGTAAGCCCCCCACCCCACCAGCCTCCCAGAAAAGCTTTCCAGAAAGGGAGAGTGCTTTGCAAAAACACGTGGCCTGAAGTGTCTTCCTTGGAAGCCTGGCCTGATTTGGAGGAAGGAAATGCTCGTCTGGTGCTGGGGTATGGCCAAAGAAGGTGAAGCTGGGGAAGGGTCTAGAGGCCAAGTGTGGGGAGGAGCAGCTGAGGGAGCTGGGGGTGCTGAGCCTGGAGCAAAGGAGGCTCAGGGGAGACCTTCTGGCTCTGCACAGCTCCTGACAGGAGCCTGGAGCCGGGGGGGGTCGGGCTCTGCTCCCAGGGGACAGGACAAGAGGCAACAGCCTCAAGTTGCCCCAGGGGAGGTTTCAGTTGTCCCTGAGGAACAATTTCTTGCCCTGGAGGGTTGCCCAGGGCTGTGCCAGGCTGCCCAGGGCAGTGGTGGAGTCCCCACCCCTGGAGGGGTTTCCAAGCCGTGGAGATGTGGGGTGAGGGACACGGGGCAGTGGGGACCTGGCAGGGCTGGGGGATGGTTGGGCTGGGGGATGTTAATGGTCTTATCCAACCAAAACCACTCTGTGATTCTAAGCCCTTAAATATTTGCCAGAGCACCCCCTTTGAGAGCAGCCCTTTGCCAAGCAGAGGGGCATCAGCAGACAGGAGCAAGCACTTTCTCTTTTTCCCTCTCTCTGCTCATGAGACTTCTCATTTGCAAGATAACGTGACCTACAGGTCACACCTACAGGTCACGGGTAGATGTCTACCTACAGGTCACATCTGCTGCCCTTTCCTAGAGGTACCTGAGGAGAAGCCAGAGAAACGTGGGAGGGGAGGCAATATTTCTCTAGACGTGGGGTGGCCCAGCGTGGCTTGCAGAAAACCTTTCTCCTGCCCTGGCAGCATCACACGAAGGGTTAATTCTCCCTCTGTGCAGTGACAACACGCAGAGTGACACCAACACGAAGGAGTTTTGGGTCAACATGCCAAATCTGATGACTCACCTAAAGAAGGTATCGGAACAGAAACCGCAAGCCACCTATTACAATGTGGATATGCTCAAATACCAGGTAGGGTTGGGGTGTTTTGGTTTTTTTTTTGTAAGATAAAACCCCCCAAAAATGCCTGTTTGACTTGTAGATGTAAAATTTCCCTAGTGCAGAGTGGAGCTAACGTGGTGGGGGCGTGTCATCCCACCAGTCCCTCCTAAAGGTCACTAGGCTGTGTGGTGTTTGAGCCCAGTAGAAAATTCCCCTGAGGTCATTGCCCCCTCTCTGAACCCAAATGCAATTGCTACGTCTGTAAAATGGGATTTCTCCCTTCACCCCTATGGAAACTAAATGTTTTTTCTGTCATTTTGGAAGGTATCTGCCCAGGGTATTCAGTCTACTCCATTAAACCTTGCAGTGAGCTGGCGGTGTGACCCTGCAAGCACTGACCTCCGCATCGACTACAAGTACAACCCCGAGGCCATGACCACACCTGTCACTCTCAACAACGTCCAGTTCCTCGTCCCCGTGGATGGAGGAGTCACCAAACTTCAAGCTGTGCTTCCTCCTGCTGTCTGGTAGGAATCACTCACCCAGAAAAATGCTCCTTCTCTACCTCTGCCATGTCCCTCCCTGCTGGGGAGGTGTGTGCGGGTGGGAGGTGGGGCGTGCTGAGGACCCAAACTTCTCCTCCTCCCCCAGGAATGTGCAGCCCCACTCTGCTCTTTTATTTCTTGCCCTTTCCACAAGTGGGCTGTCAGAGCTGAAGTCAGGCAGGAGGATAAAAAAACCCATATTTTGTCTTTTGGCTGCTTTTATCTGGGGATCAGATGGTTTTGTGGCCATCACGGGTGTCCACATTGACACCAGGAGAACAGGGCACGACCCAACCCCGCTGTCTATCACCCATTGCTCACCTCCAACCCAAGAGCACCTTTATCCTGCTTGGGTCAAACCCAAAGCCCAGCTCCCAGAATTGCAGCTCTGGAAAGAGGCTGCTCCCTGAGCCTACAAAGCCTTTAGCCAAATTCAAACAACCCCTTCAGGATTTCTTGTTCCTACAGAAACCTTCTTCTTCATGTGTTTATAGGAACGCCGAGCAGCAAAGGATATTGTGGAAGATCCCTGATATCTCTCAGAAGTCAGAAAATGGAGGTAATCCTGCAGAGGTGCCCGAGGTGGCCTCGCTCTGTCGACCCTCTGTGTGTTTGAAGGCTGTGGCCTCGTGGTGCATCCTCATCCAGGGGACCACAGCCTCCCACGGGTGTCTTCTCCACGTGTGCCCCACGCAGCTTGGCTGCTTCGTATCAATGGGGTGTCTGAAAAGTAAAAATCTCCTGGGAGAATGATATAATCAGAGACTCATTAAGGTTGGAAAAGAGCTCTAAGATCCTCAAATCCAACCGTCAACCCACCACCACCATGAGCACTAAACCATGGCCCCAGGTGCCACATTGACACGTTTTTGTGAACCCCTCCAGGGCTGGGGACTCCAGCACCTCCCTGGGCAGCCTGGGCCAAGGCCTCACCACCTCTGCCAGGAGAGAAATTCTTCCTCACATGAGGTCAGAACCTCCCCTGGTGCAACTGGTGCCTATTTCCTTTATCCTATCACTAGTAACCTGGGAGAAAAGACCAACAACCAACCCCCACCTCACTCCAACCTCACTTCATGTAGCTGTAGAGAGCAGGAGGGTCTCCCCTCAGCCTCCTCTTCTCCAGACTAAACACCCCCAGGTCCCTCAGCTGCTCCTCATAAGTCATGTACCCCAGACCCTTCACCAGCTTCGTTGCCCTTCTCTGGACCTGCTCCCGCCCCTCAAGGCCCTTCTGGGCGTACTGACCCCAGGATTCAAGCTGTGACCTCCTCAGTGCCAAGTCCGGGGGCACCATCACTTCTCCTGCTGGCCACACCATTTTCCATCCAGGCCAGGATGCTGGTGGCCTTCTTGGCCACATGGAGGGGTTTTCCTCTGGTGGCCCCCATGGGATGCTGCTGGGTGGAGCACAACCCACGGGAGCGGGCTCCACTCTCAGCCACGTGGGCACCTCGTTGCCTTTTGGTGGCGACCTTCTGCCCGGGCCCCGCGCCGTGCCCCCGTGGGCTGGTTGGGCTCTCACCCAGGACTTCTCCCTGGCAGGTGTGGGGTCTCTCCTGGCCCGGTTCCAGCTCTCAGAGGGGCCCAGCACCCCGTCCCCCCTGGCTGTGCAGTTCACCAGCGAGG
>NW_008586462.1:17848-18208 GCF_000691845.1 Merops nubicus | reverse complement strand
TTTGCGGCAGGTAGGTGCCCCCCCCCTGGTGGCTCCTCCCCGGGGTGGCCCTGTCCCTGATGGTCCCCTCTGGCTGTGCTGTCACTCCGGGCGTTGCCAGGGCTGGGGGGTTGTTGGCCATGAAAGCTCAGAGGTCCCAGCGCAGTGCAGTGTGGTGGGAGTGGTGGTGGCAGAGGAGCAAAAGCTTTGCAATGAAGTAACTCTTGCTCCTACTCACAAGAGCCTTGAACTTCGTGGGTTCTTCTCTTCTCTTGGGGCCTGCATGAAAAGTGAGGTCTGGGGAGCTCCAGGAAGAGTTTTGCTTTGTTCGTAGAGTGGTTTGGGTGGGAAGGGACCTTTCCAGGTCATCTGGTCCAACTC
>NW_008586462.1:6152-17558 GCF_000691845.1 Merops nubicus | reverse complement strand
CCCCACAGCCGCCCCAGCACAACTCTCTCCTGCTGTGCTCCCAGCAGAGGGGTTCCCCCCTCGGGGCATTGCTGGGGCGCCTCTGGCCCCGCTCCAGCAGGTCCCTGGCTCTGCTGTGCTGAGGACTCCAGAGCTGGAGAGAAGGACAAGGTGTTTTGTTTTCATTTTGCCCTAGTGCTGCAGAGAAATCCCCTGTGGCAGCAGGGTGGCCGTGGGTGTGGGGGGACAGGGGTGGGGTGTCCATCCCCCGGGGATCCAGGGCTGATCTCTGATCCCCTTTCTAGGTAAATACTTGGCTGATAACTGATGGAAGCTTATGCAAGCCTGTGGAAAATAATATGGAAAATCCCCAAGGACTGCTGTGCGTGGAACGGGTTTTAATTACAGTTTAAGGCAAATGAACTAAATCCTGCACTCGGGACATTTCTGTTGGAAGTGTCAACAACTTTCAGCATCTTTTTTTTTCCCTTGGAAAACACCGTCTTGACCAGTCCTACAGTATTTACTTCTAGATGTAACCTTGTTAATGGTTTTAAAATGTAATTATTGTATTTGTAAATGGTACTCATCCCAGTAAGGCTGTATTTTGGCAGTTAGACACTTGAGTTTTAGCCTTTTACCATTCATGAAATGGATGTAATTTAAACTGTGGTATATAAATTTAATAGTAGTACTGTCGAATGGCACAATGCTTACAGAGGTAGATTCCATTTTGTCAATATATACGATTTCAATCAATTTAAAGACAATACTGATAGCTGTTATGAAGGGGGTGCCTCATAAAAAGAGTTAGAACCTTTTCTTCAGTCCTTAGGATGCCTCACGGTGATGAATAAAAAGCTCTATCTTCAGGTCGAGCGGGTTGAACTCCAGACAAATATTGCTCTAAAAATGGGGAGGTTCCCACTACAGTCTCCCAGCAAAACACAGGGATAGAAAATGTCACCTCTACAAAGAGTATTTACTGGAATTCCCATGCTGAGGAACTTTTTGGGGACCCATTGATGTTCTCTCACAGCTGTGGATGAACTATCGGGAGTCCCAGCAGCGAGGGCTTCACTTTGCCCCACGTTCTTCCATCTTCTAGAGAGCTTAGGATGATTTGGGTTGGAAGGGACTTTAAATATCATCTCCCTCCAACCCTGGTGCAGGTCAGGAAACAAGCAGGCAAAGAGGCTGGGTGGTAAATGTGAGCTCACAGCACTGTCTGGAGATGTTATTGCTGGTTTTAAGGATGCGTTTTCCAAGCAGCCTCCAGGTTTTCAGTTGCATTTCTCTTCTGCTTGCTTTTTCTGGGCTTCTTGTTGGGTTTTTTTTCCCCATTTTTGAATGCCCCTGGGGTTTAGAAAATGCTTTATGGAGAATCAGCCCCCCCTACATCCTTTCCCTTTTACCACTTAGGCAGGAAAGCTTTTAAATACAAACACTGGAAAATAAAAGCAGCCCAAGGCTGACCCTTGGTGGGACGACCAGTGCCAGCTGGGGATGGGGACGGTGCCATCAGGGCCATCAGCCCACCCCATTGGCATTAGAAGCAGATTGTGGAGATGGGAAAGTGCTAAACCTGAGGCTTGGGGGAGGAAAAAAAGTCCTTCTATGTTTTCTCTGAGCCAGGCTCCTGCCTGCTTCTCTCTGTGAATCACCTGGACAGCATTTGGTTTCTAATCTCAGCCTACTGCTGGCAACGTGGTGATAACATTCATGGCCTCAACAGCATCTGCTGAGCTGGAGAGCTTGGTTTAACAACAAAAACTGGTGATATGGGGGGGAAAAAGAGGGGCTCTTATCAAAATGAAATGGAGTTGTTGTTCAGGTGAGCAGAGCAGCACAGCAGCATCCTCTGAACGGGCTGCTGGGGACTCTAGAAATGAGTGAGGTGGCAAATAATAGCTCTAATTTCACAGGCATGAATGTTGCCAGCATTAGGCTGGTGCATTTGCATTGGAAGACTGAGGGTGTGTTGGGAAGCAGCTTGGAGAGATGGAAGAAAACAGAAATCCGTGCCCATTTTTAGAGAAAATAGGGAAATCTGGAGATATTTCAGCTCAGAGAGGACTCCCAGGCTGAGGTGTGTGCAGTAGGGTGGGTGAGTCCTGAGCCTGCTCACTAAAATGCATCAGCACAGAAGCTAAAGCACAAGTCAGTCCTGCAGCTTCCCCCATCTGTGCAGTTTTTGAAGGGCCTGGGTGGAGCCTTCAACTCCTTCAGTCATTTTTCCCCTCAAATGGAAACCTGTACAAACTGTAACCTGCCCTTTTCTGACCTAGGAATATAGAGAAAAATCTAAGAATCAGGTTTTGCCTCATTGGTTCATGCTGCATTATAAACTCATGCTTCCAAAAGAGCTCTGTGTCCTGCAAATAAGGATTTTATAATGTAAATATTCCCAGAACATAGATATTTTACTTGATATTTCATTCAAAAATAAGGTGTTTACCTTAGCACTGGGGTTTTTTTAAATGCTTTTTAAAGAGAAAAAAACCCCAACGTGGCCCAAAGCTCCCAAGATTTGTCCCCTTTGTGTTGTCCCACAAAACTGGAGCTCCCTATTCCCAGCTGTAGATGTTGGGATACAGCCCCCACAGCCTGGGCAGAGCCACGGGAACATCCTCCAGCCTCCCAGGGGTGAAAATCCTGCCAGACCTGAGTCTGGTGTGCTGGCAGCACCCCTCCTCCAAGCACCAGAGGCATCTGTCCAAGCATCTCCCTTTGTGGGGAGATGTTCTGCCACGTCCCTGGTTTAGTTTTCCTGCCCTGTTTGATGTTTGGGGTTTATTTTATTGGGGGTTTGTCTTCTCTTGAGTGGAACACCCCAACGTGGGGAGGGGAAGGAGAAAAGTTGTGCTTCTAAATGTGAAGTTCAGGAGCCTGATCTTTCTGCCTGGCTTTGAGAAGGTGCCAGCAGATAGAAGAATATGGGCAGCAGCTTGGGATGTGTCAGATTTAAGTTTAGAGCATCAACTAGGGGCACGTAGAGGGGTGTGTATCCTCAATTCCAGCTGCTGTAGTAGTGGTGAGAGCTGTGGAGAGGGCACAGGAGATCATGGAATGGTTTGGGTGGGGAGGGACCTTCCAAGGTCACCCAGTCCAACCCCCCTGCAGGGAGCAGGGACATCTGCAGCTGGAGCAGTGACATCTGCAGCTAGAGCAGGGTGCTCAGAGCCCCAGCCAACCTTCACCTGGAAGGTTTCCAGGGATGGGGCATCAACCATGTGCTGTCCTGTTGCATTCAGGGGCTCTGGAGGCTTCACCTCTGCTTTTGGGCAGGGAAAAAAAACGTGGATTTTTGGGCAACACATCTGCCTGGGACTCCCTGCCCACTGGCAGAGAGCAGCTACAGCAGGAGGCAGTTGCCAAGGCAGAGATTTGGTTGCCTCTGTGTCACCTGCATCTCTCCAGCTAGGCATCAGGGCTCAGTTTTGGAGACTGTGGTCCTGCAGATCTTTGGCTGAGGCCAAAATAGGGGGGCTCAGCCCCCCAGCATTGCCCAGCGCTGGCACCCCTTAACCCAGCAGCACTCAGACCTATCTGAGTGAAATAAAGATGCATAAAAGAGGCATTCAGATAATAAACAGGGGGTGATGCATGCACAGGAAGGTTTTAGCTTGGTTGCCTGCATGGACTTCTCCCTTCAGCCCATGTCCTCTGCCCTGAGGGGTTGTCCTTTGGGGTCCCTGGTAGCCACAGGAGCCAAGGCTGCAGGGGCACAGGGCCTGCTGGTGGAGCAGGAGCTTTTTTCCCTCCCAGCCACCTGAAGATTTGGGTCTTTAGATATCAGCAGCAGGAAGTCTTGGGGTTTTTTTTTTTGCAGCTTTTCCACGGGTTGCAAATATTCAGGATTCTCAGCCAGCTTCGGGTGCTCCTCACAGGAGCCTTTTCAGACCAATTTTCTACTTCAGCAGCATTTCTTTATGGCTCAAGAGTATGAAATGCTACCAAATAAGTTGGCATTGGTGGATGGAAGCTCACTCCCCTGGTGTAAAGCTGCATTTTTGCTGCAATTCCACTGTCCATTGCACTCCCAGCCAGAGTGGGGAAGGGAGAGCAGGTTCTGCCACTGTCCAACCACACCACGAGCATCACGTCCAGAGGCACCACTCCACTTCCTTGCAGGAGAAGCTTTTTGCAAAGGCTGGATTGTGATGAGAAGGTGTCATATTTTTTTAAAATCAGCTAAGAGAAAGTCAAACATCTTTTAGTAAAAAACATTCAGCCCTCCTGGGACCTCTCAATGTGGCTCCTGTGCCCACGGGGTGAAGTGTCCAGGGGAATCTTGCTCCATTTCACCTTAGGATCTACTCCTCAAACACAACATCTTCTTGAGAAAGCCACTTCAATACACTGAATACAGAGTGATTCTTTTTTTTCCTTACCCTTTTGTTGGTTTTCTGTGAAAATGTCTTGGTTAAAAAAAAAACCCTAATTTTGAAGCTCACTGTGACCAAAATAACATCATCCCATTGTCCTTTCCTGGTTGAGAAATTACTGACTCCAAGATTCCACTCCACAGCCAGAATTCTTCTTTTTCTGCTCTTTCTCACAGTTTCCCAAGGAAATTAATTCTAGAATTTTTTTATCTTTGTCAGTATTTTAATATTTATTTCACTGCAAGGCTAGAAAAAGACCTGCAAAAATATCTCCCCCCATCTCCTGCATGATTTCCCCTGTCACTTCAGGAGGGACTGCAGATGCTGATGCTGAGAATTGTCCTTAAAATCACCAGCATTAGCGTGGGGAAGCTCTCCAAAAGCTTGCACAGGGGCAGGACTTTGCCACAGGCCAAGCAGGACGTGACAAAACACAGCAGGTTTTAGCAGGGCGTCCAGAATCTCTCATTCCTCTGTTAGAAATCTCTCTTCCTGGGCAGAGGATGAGCAGCCACCATCCTGCTGTTGGGTTTGTGAGCCATGCAGGAGGGGTTTTCCACCCTAAAATGCTCCAAGGTGGGTGAAATCACCACGGTACGGAGAGATTAGTCGTGATCTGAGAGGAGAATTGGGTCAGGTTGAGGTTTGAAGCTCCAGCACTGAGGTCCACAGAGCCCAGGAGAACTTGACCACGCCGCCTCTGAACCCAGAGGAAACCCCAAGCAGAGAACTGTCCTTCCCCTGTATCATTTTATGAACTCCCTCGTGTATAAAAAAAATGTTTATAAATATTTGTGGATGAAGAGACACAGGTCTATTTTTAAGATTTAAGTTAATGAATGGCTGGCCTTTTTTGCCTCAACGTGCAATGAGATGTATTATACCTTTCGTCTACGATGGCCTAGGTCCTGCTTAGTCTGTGATGAAAACTTTGCTGCTTACCTCCTGTCCTCAGAGGAACAAAGAAACTGTACAAAGGGTTTGTTGCCCACAGACGACGGCAGCCAAGCTTTGTCTTTGACCACTGGTAATATGAATGTGTTGTATTGACTTGTTGAAGATAATCATGAAACGACCTCTTTTAAATGTTACTTGCCTTATAGGTTAGACAATGACTTCTGTGGATATCATTTTTTTTTTTGTAAATAATGGTTTTTTTTATAAATGTCTCTCCTGCATTCTCCCCTCTCCCATCACCCATTTCACCCAATCTTGAATATGCAATTCTTCCCCACGTTGCAACCAAGAAATCCCCACCTCAGAACAAAGTTGATTCATTCTCTCCATAGGGACCACGTTAAAAAAAAAAAAACATTGAGTTGCCATGGAAATGTGATTATTTTTTTTCCTTTTCCTTGAAAATAAACAAAAAAACCCTGTAAAAACTGCTTTTCCTGAGTGAGCTTGGCTTGGCACGTGAGCTTGGCACGTCCAGGAGCACCCAGAAGAGCTGCTCAGAGGTATCAGGGGCTACCACTAGCCCCAAATGTTGTTGCTGCTGGAGCTGTGTGTGGCTTCCAGACCTGGAGATGGGTCATGGTTGGCTTGTGGGGACACGTGGGGAGCCACAGGGACCTTGGGGACAGATGGAGCTTGAGGGGATGGGTGGGGGCTGTGGGAACAGGAGGGACCCTGACTGGGGAGGCTTGAAGGGACACGTGGAGGTGTGTTGGGGCTGTAGGGACCCATGGGGGCTACGGGGGCACGTGGGGACTCCATGGGAGGCCACAGAGATACTGTGTGGGCTATAAGGAAATTTGAGGAGCCCCCAGGGACACATGGTGGCTACAGGCACAGGAGGGGGCTGAGAAAACCCCTGGGGGCTACAAAAACCTGTGGGGGCTGTAGGGACCCACAGGGACCTGGGAGGCCATGGGGACACACGGGGGCTGTAGGGACATGTTGGGATCTGTGGGGATCCACAGGGACTGGGGGGGCTGTAGGGACACATAGGGACCAAGTGGAGGCCATGGGGACACAAAGAGAGGTCAGTGGGACTCATGGGGGCTGTAGAAGGGTAGAAAGTCCTTGAAGACCCACAGGTGCCTTGAGGACTTGTGTGGGCTGTAGGGAGATCAGGGCACCAGTGGAGGTCACAGGGACACTGGTCACAGGGACACTGGGGGCTGCAGGCACAAGCAGGAGTCAGGAGGACCCATGGGTGCTATAGGGAGCCGTGGGGACAGGTGGGGACCTGTGGGGACCCTGAGGACCCACAGGGGCCACGGGGACTTGTGAGGGCTGTGTGACCCCATGGCAGCCACGGGCACCTGGGGCTGCTGGTTTCTCCTCACACCTCCGTGGGGAGGCGGCTGGTGGGGCGAGGAGACCCCCAAAATACATGAAAGAAATGCTGGAGGAGGCCATCAAGATGCACCAAGGGCTGCTCTGAGGTGGGTGCAGGCTTACAGGAGTCTTTGATGAGGTTGGTTGGAGCAATGGTGGCTCTGGCCAAATGCTGATGTTCTTCTTTCCCCCCCATAATCCGCAGGTAACCGTGAACGTCTGTGGAGGAGAATGTGGTATCCACATCCAATAACTCCTTCCTTAACATCTGGAGGAGTTTGCAGGAGGTGCTTCAAATGCTGGGGCTCCAATGCAAGGGCTCTACGGTGCAATGGTTGACTTGGCTGCTCCAGGACACCAAGCCCCTGAGCAGCCCCTCCAAAGAGAGCTCACCACTTGTGTCTCAACAGGTTTTGGACATCATATTGTGTTCAAGAAGGCTTCACTCTTTGTTCCTGCCAATGTCTGTGCTGCCTGTTTTGAATAGTTGAGTCCAACAGCAGGAAAAATGAGCCTTTGGCCTAACTCTTCCTCCTCCTGTTGATGGAAATGTGTGTGAAGGATCAAGGCAGCTTCCACTTGTTCTGAAGGTTCTGCCCTGGTTTTGCTGAGCTGGAATCCCAGCCCAGCCGTGGTCTGACAGCAGTTTGGAGTCCTCCAGGAGCTGAAGCTGGGAGGGGTAAAACCCAGGGCACCTGACCTGAGCTGGCTCCAGGGGTGTCCCAGCCCATAAACTTCATGCTCACTATAAAGGGGAAGTTTGCTGATGGGGTGGGGTGGGGCTCCTTCTTCTTGAGGGTCACCATCCCTAGAGGGTCTTGCTCATCACTCTGCTCCTGAGGATGCTCCCCTGTTTATTGGGAGTGCTGCCCATTCACTGGGCTGAGTATAACTCTGTACCCTTCATAGTGACATAAATATTAATGTTAGTTGGGCTGTTTCACCAAATTTCTTTTCATTTCAACCCTTGGGTCTCCTCCTTTGCCTGATCCCCATTCTCAGCTGAGTTTGCCTTGAACTACGTGATCCTCATGTAGAAACCACAGAGAGATTTTTTTGGAAAGTAAATGAAAAGCATTTTATAACTCTTCCTGTGAACTGGGACCTGCAGGGGCTGTGTCCTGGGAGCTGGGGCAGCTCCGTGCTGCGGGTGACCCTGCCCAGGCTCCTGTCAGGAGCTGTGCAGAGCCAGAAGGTCTCCCCTGAGCCTCCTTTGCTCCAGGCTCAGCACCCCCAGCTCCCTCAGCTGCTCCTCCCCACACTTGGGCTCTAGACCCTTCCCCAGCAGCTCCGTTGCCCTTCTCTGGCCACGCTCCAGCCCCTCAAGGTCCTGCTGGGAGTGAAGGATCCAAAACTGAACCCCACATTTGAGGGGCAGCCTCCCCAGTGCCAAGTGCAGGGGGATGATCTCTGCCCTGCTCCTGCTGGCCCAACTTGCCTTCAAATTCTATCCTGTTGTGGCTATGCAGATCTAGCTTGTCTGCACCCTTCTGTTGAAGTTCTGTTGAAGTCTCCCTGGGTGCAAGCAAACTGTCCCCTGGGTAGGACATCCCTGGGTACATGTCACTGGAAGCAGCTGAGATAGGAAAGAAATCATGGCCAGGGCTGACTGACCACAGGTCTGGGGGGGGGGTCTGACCCATGAGGTGCTGCACAGAGCTCTCTGTGCTTGGTTTTATTCTCATTTTCTGCTTACCCCACCCTGCTTTCAGACCCATTCATCCCCTCTGGTTGATATCACCACCAGCCACACAGCTTTAGGTCACAATGGTTTTAATAGAGGGACGTGGAACCTCCCCCTGCACTGCTGGGTCAGCAGAGGGAGCTGATCTCTCTCTTGCTGCAGCCCACGCTGCAGCAGGAGGTGGTCAGCAGCTTGGCTGCCTCACGTTTTCCTAGCCCAGAGCTTTTCCTGGCACCCTGCAAGTCTTGCTCCATCCCGGGGGGGATTTCTTTGCTGTCAGCCTCCAACCTCTGCTCTGCGTCCGCCCGGGAGCTGGTGGAACCGTGGTCCTCTGGTGAGGAAGGCAGGGGATGGTCCTTTTCTGTCCCAAAAACAAATTGCAAGGTCAAAGTCTAGAGCTCAGGGAGTCGTGTGGTTTATATTTATCTAGGAAGTGCAGCCAACAGGCAGGTTGTGGAGGGGATGATCCTCTGGGATGTCAACCACCAGGAGGTTCTTCTGGTACCTGAGCACTGAGCTCTCAACCAGAGCTTTATAGGTGCACTACGTCCACATTCAGGGATCAGCATGTTAAAAAAACCACTAAATTCTGGTTTTAGCCTCAGGATTGCTCTTTGTAGGCACAGTTGTCTTACACTGACTGCAAGGGTAAAACTGTGGGTTGATGAAGTGGCCCTTGACCAGCATGTTAATTACAGAACAATCACAGAATCACTTTGGTTGGAAGAGACCTTCAAGATCATCAAATCCAACCATTAACTTAACTCTGGCACTGCCTCGTGTCCCCCAGCACCCCATCTCCACAGCCTGGAACCCCCTCTGGGGCTGCTCGTGGGGGTTCCTGAGATGCAGGGGCTGCATTAAGGCATCAGACACCCCAGAATTTCCAAAATCCTGGATGTCAGAGTACAAATTCCTAACAGGAGTGAGTGTAGTGGTGGAATTTTCTGGCTTAAAGATGTGCTTCTAAAGAGAAAGAACACCTTGTGAAGCTACTGAAATTGTAGAGCATGTAATAAAAATAAGCTGAATATAAATGTTATACTTGAGTTTCTGGTTCCTAGTGGGGAGGGCACTGTGTCCTGCTGACGAAAAGAGTGCAAAACTTGCCTTGATGACAGCAAAGCTTGATTGTGGCATTTAAAGGAGAGATTTTTGGTGGCACTGTGGCCTTTGCTCGTGGCTGATGTGGCAGATTTTGCTCTAAATGGCTTTTATTTAGCACGCTAACTAAACAAGCTGCACAGCTCTGCCCAGAGGTACAGCAGGCAGGGGATCTGCTTCTCCCACATCCCCCAGGAGGCAGGGAATCCGGCTGTGCGGTGTGTTAATGAGTGTTAATTAGTACTCACCCAGCAGGTAGGGAGAATCCAGCCAATGCCTCTTCCACCGAGAGCCGCCGCAGGTGAAGACGACGGCTCGGACGAAGTCCCTCCCGCAGAGCTTCACCGTGTTCCCATCCCCTCTCCCTTCCCCTGCCACCACCAGGAGAGCCAGGAAGGCCAACGCCGTGCCCTTCATCCTGGGAGGTGGGCAGGAGGGATCCAGGAGACCCAGGTGAGGAGCTGTGCCCAAATCCATCCTTTATCCACCCGCCCCGTCCGCTCCGCTGGGCAGCGGCTCGTTCCGCGGGTGATTAATGTTTGCCCAGTGTTAATTGCTCCATGTTAATTGCTTCTTCCTGGGGTTGGGGGGGGTTTAAGAGCTTTGGGATTTGTGCTGAGATTTTGGACGGGCGTTAAAGGCTCCTGAAGGCTGCGTGGCTGCTCTGCTGCAGGGGCACAGGTGGTGTGACACGTTTATGGGGGAATGGGCTTAGATCGACACTGCTAATGTGTATGTGCTGAAGAACTGGGAGGGGGTTTATGATGGGAGCTGGAGATAATGGGTCTTGTCTCTTCCCATACGTCTCTTCCCCTTCCCTGTTGCCCAGTCCTGCCTTTTGTGGCAGGTGAAGCAACCTCAGGAGTTTTTCTGTCAGTGACACCAGGTTAGAAGGGAGCTGAGGTGCCCACAGTTGTGCCCCTCTTCCTGCCACGCTCTGTTCTGTCCAGCTGCTGTTTTCAGAGCTCCCTGCCAGTGATGGGCATGAGAAAATCAGGTTCTGAGGGGGTTTTGTGACAGATGTAGGCACCCTGTGTCTTTGCCATAAGGCCTGTGGACGTGGCCCCTCTCCAAAAAGGTGCAGAGAAGAGAGGGGGAGGCTCTGAGCAAAGCACAAGATAGCTACAGGGTGTCACCTTCACCATCCTCTGCCTTCTGGCCGTGCCTGGAGGACAGAAGTGTGTTCACCAAAGCACCATGGAGCAGTGTCCCCGTGCTCTGGGACACGAGGTCAGCAGGTGGCTCATGAGAGTGGTCCCTGTTGCTTTGGGTGACGTTGGCAGCAGTGCCTGTAAGCTTCTCTAAAAAAAAAATATCCTGGCAATAAAACGCCTCAAAGAGAAGATTTGGCCACCATGAGGTCAGAAATTCCATGTTTAACAAAACACACGAGGGACTTTGGAGTTCTTTATCCCTCCCTGGCACCACGAGTGTTTTCCAGCACTATGATGTTAGAGTTAATTGGTTTTCATGATGTGCAGGGTGAATTATGTGTTCCAGCCTGGAGGGAAAGCTCATTTTTGACCAGGAGCATCAGTAAGCAAACAGTCCTGGCTGCCAATGGCAAATACTTGGTGTGTTTTGTTCAGATTTGTAGCAATGATGATTCCCCTTAATGGTCTTTCTTTGAAATGGATAAAGATTAATTTGATGGCCAGGGTAAATTTGCACCTTCCCAGTAAAAGGTGGAGGAGGCAGGAGGAAGTGAGTGTTAATGCATCACAAATGAGCTTGAGCTTCCCTGATGGGTTTAACTGGAGGTTTATTGTTGGGTTGATGAGGGAGTTTGAACATCCCATGTCTATAAAATACACATCATGGAGCTGAGAGCAGGTTCCTGCTGCCTCTGTCAGCTGGGGGCAGAGATCCCTGCTTGGAGCTGGGGTCTTAATCCAGAGTCCAGCAGGGTGGGGCTGGAAGGGACCTCTGGAGATCATCTCACCCAACTCCAGCTCACCCCCAGCA
>NW_008586462.1:588-5736 GCF_000691845.1 Merops nubicus | reverse complement strand
AGGGCATGGTAGAGGGGGAGGAGAACCTCCCTCAACCTGCTGGCCACACTCTCCTTCACACACCCCAGGACACCATTGGCCTTCTTGGCCCCAAGGGCCCACCTCATGATGAACTTCTCCTCCAGCACTCCCAGGTCCTTCTCTGTGGAGCTGCTCCCCAGCAGGTCCCCCCTCCCCTCTCCTGGTGCAGGGGGTTACTCCTCCCCAGGGGCAGGACCCTGCCCGTGCCCTTGTTGGATTTCAGGAGGTTCCTCCCCACCCAACTCTCCAGCCTGTGTCAGGCACTGCTCCCCTCACCTCCTCGTGTCATAAACCACCTGCTGAGGGTGACATGGAGCCTCTCTCCAGAGGAGTGATATTTTCAGAGAGGCAACTGAAAATCCTCTAACACAGCCCACTGGTGCCTCTCTGGGTGAATTATTCTGCTGCTTCTGCTCTGCCCCCAACAGCTCTCCAGCTGCTGGGGTGGGGTCGGCTGGGGGGAGGGGGATGTGACCTCAGAAAACAAGATCTGGCTTCCAGAGCTTCCAAGGCAAATCCTTGCTCCAGGACCATGCTGCTCCCTCATGTGAGGGGCTTCTGGACCAGAGGACCCCAAAAACCCAAGGAGAAAAGACTATGGAGACCTTGCTATCACCCTATCTGTGTTGGAGGGAAGGCATCTGGGTATGAACACTGCTCAACAAGGGGAGGGTCTCCCAGGGGAAAATCTAGAAGCCTCTAACCAGGATGGTTTCAAAGGGAAATTTTAATGCTTGATAAAGTATAAGAAGATTAAAGAAGTTGGTTACTACCCCAGGAACTCTTTCTGGCTGCTGTGGGCTGAGCAGGGGCATCAGCTACAGCTTAGCAGTTGCAGCAGGACCAATTATGTCACGTAAAGCAGCACCCTGCAAAACAAGAGGGGGAAAAAAAAGAGCTGTGTGACAGTGGTGGTGCAGTAGCAGACCTGCAGTGACCCAAAATTCCTGTTTATGAGCTGGGAACCAAACTGGGGGCTCACTACACCAGCAGAGAGCAGGCCTCAGACCTTTGTGTTATGTCAGCTGGTTGTTCTTTGGGGTTCTGCTACAACTTTGGGAGGTGCTGGAGTCCCCAGCCCTGGAGGGGTTCACAAAACATGTGGACGTGGCCCTTGGGGACATGGTTTAGTGGTGATGGTGGTGTTGGGTTGATGGTTGGACTTGATCTTGGAGCTCTTTTTCAACTTTCATGATTCTATCATTTCCCACGGGTGACATCACATCTATTTTCTGATCCAATGATGGTGGCTGGACTTAGAGGTGACTGCCCCTGAAGTACTGATCTCCCTCCAGTGCTGCTTGTAGCATGGACCTCTCATGCCTGGCACACACCAAAGCCCAGCAAGACTTTGCTGTTACCAGAAAAGGGGGTGGCTGGTGCAGGAAGTGAGGCTCTGTGACTCAGTGACCCATCAGACCACGTGCCCAAAACCTCTGAAATTAAGCACTAGTATTTTTAGTCCTGTTCTGGTGAGGAAAAAAAAATTATCCTTATGCTCTTAACTCTTATAGCCAGAAAATTATCTCTCTACTGCTCTGCTTTCTGGTGATTTGTAGGGAGAAAAAAGGCAATAATTTCATTTTCTAAGTTTAAGGAATCTTTTTGTTGGGCAAGTCAAATTCTTACAGGTTATCTAGGATGGATGAGCCCTCACTAGGATAAGTGGAAGCTTCTAGAAGAGCCAAAGGGCTCATGGGTTGGCTGACACCCACCCAGTGAGACTCTCTGGGTGGTGGCCAGGAGAGGGCACATCCTTCCTGTGCTGTTGGCAGGGGAGGGCACCGTGGCAAATGCATGGAGAGAGAGCTCCACCTTTCTGCTCCTGCCTGGAGAGTCCCTCCCCAAATCCAGCTCTGGCCAACCTCTGGATTTGTGGTCAAATGAAAGCTGAAGTTTGATGTAATTGGCCTGATCCTGAAGTTTCTAGTGGAATGGCACAAAGAAGAGCAAGAATTGTAGAATCCCAGAATTGGGTTGGAAGGGACCTTCAAGATATTGAGGTCCCATGGGCAGGGACACCTCCCACTAGAGCAGACTGCTCAAAGCATGGTACAACCTCAGGTTGAGGAACTACCTCAGATTCCAATCTAGCTATGGATTGTTCCACCTATGCCAACATCTATTAGCTAGATCTTCACCAGAAACCCCCTTGCTGAGGAGTGAAGCACCAGAGAAGCAGGCAGGTTCTGAGGACCTACCACCTTTTCCTGGTGGAAATCCTACCTCATGGCTGCTGGGCCCAGCCAGGTTCTGCAGCAGGAACACGTTGACTTCTCCTCTGCTGTCCCCTACCAGGAGGCAGTCGGTGTTCTTGGCAAAGAGCAGGGAGGTGAATGTCACCCCAGGGCTGGCAAAGCAGCAGGTGGTGGGGTCCAAGCTGCAGCCCAGCAAAGGGAAGAGGTCACAGGTAAGGGGTTTGACCTTGGGGTGCTCTCCTGTAGAGTTCAGCAGCAACACAGGCCTGGGAAGTGCTGTATGGTTTAATCATGGTGTTAACTCAAACTGGGGAGGCTGCACCTTGAATCCTGGGGTCAGTTTTGGGCCCCTCACTCCCAGAAGGACCTTGAGGGGCTGGAGCGTGGCCAGAGAAGGGCAACGGAGCTGCTGGGGAAGGGTCTAGAGCCCAAGTGTGGGGAGGAGCAGCTGAGGGAGCTGGGGGTGCTGAGCCTGGAGCAAAGGAGGCTCAGGGGAGACCTTCTGGCTCTGCACAGCTCCTGACAGGAGCCTGGAGCCAGGGGGGGGTCGGGCTCTGCTCCCAGGGGGCAAGGACAAGAGGAAAGGGCCTCAAGTTGCCCCAGGGGAGGTTGAGGTTGTCCCTGAGGAACAATTTCTTGCCCTGGAGGGTTGCCCAGGGCTGTGCCAGGCTGCCCAGGGCAGTGGTGGAGTCCCCACCCCTGGAGGGGTTTCCAAGCCGTGGAGATGTGGTGTGAGGGACACGGGGCAGTGGGGACCTGGCAGGGCTGGGAGATGGTTGGACCTGATGATCTCAAAGGTCTCTTCTTCAACTAAAATGCTTCCATGGCAAACTGAGGCAGTGTTTTGTCTGGTCTCTGCCAGAGCAAACCCCCCAGATATCCCAGTTGCTTAAAATCTGTCCTATTGCCTAGTGTGAGGGCTGGTGGTTAATTTTTTCATTAAATATTAAATCTTATTAAATTTGCTTTTTGCTACAGCAAGATTTGATGGGGCTCCCACTCCACTGCAGGCTTCATGCTGTCATTAGTACTAATTAGCACAGATCAAGCCCCCAGATTAACTAAGCTGCATGTGGGATGTGCAGCTACTTCAGCAGTGGGAGAACAGGAGAGGCCTCTGAACTTCTGACCAGCTTATTGCTCAGATGGTGCAATAAATGCACCCAAGTAGCTCAGTTTTGGGGTTTTTTTTTCCCCCTTTAATATGCCAGTGATAGGATCTCTGTTATTGCCAGGAAAAAGTGCAGTTTTACCCATTCTCAGTTCCACAAGGCAACCAGCTCCTCTGATCATCAGAATTCTCTGGTAATTACCATCTGCTTTTACAAAGTATTTTAATACCCCATCTTTTCAGCTAACTAAACCAGCTCTTGTGACCTGAGAACACCCACAAGGCAACAACCTGCAGCCTTGGAAGACTTCTTTAGCATCTCCCCTGAGAAAAGTGATTACTCACGTGCTGACGCCAAGATCCCAAATTTCTACCCTGTTTTCCTTGACTGCTGCAAACACAGAAGCTGATTTTGGAGACCACACGACGTCGTGAACACAAGCAGCAGCAGAACTGAAAGTGAAGATGGGGGTGGGTGAATCCTGGTGCCAGAAAATGATGCTCCAGTCTGCAGAGCAGCTCAGGAACGTGTCCAGGCTGAATGGATTCCAAGCCACTTTGTACACGGGGCCCTTTGGTGTTTGGGAAGAAACAAAAGAGAAATTTGGGTTATTTTAGAGCTCCAGCCTCACAGGAAGGGTTTTATTTGTGGCTTTTCATGGGAGAGCCCTGACTGTCCCCTGACCTGCACAGCAAAGCCAGCATTGTGTTCCTTGTACCTGTGGAAATGAGGATGCAGCAGATAGGATGAGACAGGAGAGATCTTTGGAACAAAAAGCATTCAGGGGATTCTGTCCCTTCAGCAGCTGTGGGGAGAAGCTGATGCTGAAAAAGCAGCTTCTTGGATGAAGCAGACTTTTGAAAGAGTTGCTGTTAAAGTGCTGGCACCTCCCTCCCAGAGGTAAGACTCTTTACCTGTGGTTTGCAGGGCCATCAGGTTACTGATTGTTCTCTTAAAATAAAGCCAGAATTAAAGCTTTAGGACAGTTTATAGTACAGGTTTTGATAAATTCCTTAAAAACATTTATCATGTAGAAAATAAACCTGCAAGACTGATGCTTTTTGCTATGGGAATGAATTCCTAATAGACAAAAAGAAGTTCAGGTTTTGTGGCAGATTGAAAGTAAGTACAAACAAAGAAACTATGAGATTTGTGAGCTAAAGGGAATGATTTCTGCTGCCACCACTTTATGTCTCACTCACCTTATGGCCTCTGTATGTGTTTAGAAACTGCTCACTGCATGAACAAGAACATAGATGGATAAGACCCTCTTCTGTCCCAGCAAGATAAAGATTAGGATCCTGAAAGAAAAGCAGAAGGAGCCTAAGATGGATTTCACCTAAAGTCTGTAAAGGACTTGGGTGAGTTTGGCAGTGAGGGTGCTCTGAAGAAGGAAAGTGGAGGTGCTTTACCACATCATCTGTTTTGGGTAAAGCTGCTTGCAGCTAAGGAGCAATGAGGTGTTTTAGAACTAAATATGCTCTAAATACCAGTGCTGAGTCCCAGCTTAGTGCAGATCAAAGTAGCTCCAGCTGAGGATCTTCCACTTGCTGCATTATTTTCCTGGTTCATAGTTTTCCTGTGTGCTCCCAGTCCAGGAGCCACCCCCAGCAGTGTGGGCACAGGGCAGGGAGGGGATCCTGCCCCTCTGCCAGCTCTGTGAGACCCCCCTGCAGTGCTGGGGCAGCTCTGGAGTCCTCAGCACAGCAGAGCCAGGGACCTGCTGGAGCGGGGCCAGAGGAGCCCCAGCAATGCCCCGAGGGGGGAACCCCTCTGCTGGGAGCCCAGCAGGAGAGAGTTGGGCTGGGGCAGCTGAG
>NW_008586462.1:0-325 GCF_000691845.1 Merops nubicus | reverse complement strand
GTCCCTGCTCCCTGCAGGGGGTTGGACTGGGTGACCTGGAAAGGTCCCTCCCCACCCAAAGCAGTGTATGATTTTATGAGTACTTCAGCCGGGTCGGACTTTGTGACCCTACCTTGGGATGGAAGTCAAAGCACATCCCAGCTGCCTGTTGAGATATCAGAACTTCACTTTTCCTTTCTATTTTGCCTGGTATTGTTTTCTTCTCACTTGCCTTTCGCTTTATTGTCATCAGATCTGTGCAAAGATCAAAGAGTTTTTGTCAGACTGCTTGGTGACAGTGCTGGGAGTCTCTCCCCCTTCCTTGGAGTGCTCAGCAGGTCTTAAA
>NW_008586461.1:0-2257 GCF_000691845.1 Merops nubicus | reverse complement strand
ATATATATATATATATATATATGAGGTTATCTGCACTGTAAAAACAAAATGAACAGAAACCACAAACCATAGTAATACTGTTGCCACAGCATGTAACATAACATTTTCCTCAAAGCTTTTCCTCACATGAAAAAATCTTTTTTTTTTTTTTTTAAAGTTTACAGTAATTAAGAAGGTAGGCAACACAAGGCAAGAAAAGAAACATTTGTGAATTTTTTTTTTTTTTTTTTTTTAAGAAATTAAAGCATAGTTCACAATTGCATTTAGCTGTAGCCTTCCCTACTTGGTTGTTCTCCACATGAGTCCAAACCTGCTGGATGTTTTAAAATCCAAGTTATGAATTCACAGTTTTTTATATTCCACTTCCTTCAGCTAATGTCATGAAGACTTGTAGATCCAAACCATCATTAAGGAGACAGATTGATAATATAATTAATTTTACAGAAAGCTGCCATTAAGCTAGACTAATAGTGTTCAGATGCAAATTCTGTCATAAGGTTGCCCATGGGAGATGTGCTAACACATAGAGGAGGAGAATGCCTTTCTTTGGAATAGAACTGGTTTATCTCTCTGTTTATGTGGATTTAGATGCGTTTTACGTGAAGTGCATTTCCCCTCCCCTGTTATTTAAAGACAGTTGACCTATTGAATGATCATGGTGAGTTTACCCTGGTTTGATGGCAGGTGACCACCAAAGCTGCTTTGTCACTTCCCTCAGATGGACAGGAGAGAGAAAATATATCTCATGGGTCAAGATAACAACAGGGAGAGATCATTCACCAATTACCGTCACAGGAAAAACAAACTTGGTTTTGGGAAATTAGTTTAATTTATTGCTAATCAATTTAGTGTAGGATAATGAGAAATAAACACTAAAACGTAATACCTTTCCCACAGCCCTCCCTTCTTCCTGGGCTCAACTTTTCTCCCAATTATTTCTTCATCCTTTCCTCAAGTGGCATGGTGGGACAGGGAATGGGGGATTGTCATCAATCCACCATGTATTGTCTCTGTTACTCCTTCCTCCTCAGGGGAATGACTCCTCACACTCTTCCCCTGCTCGATCATGGGGTCCCCCACAGGAGAGACAGTCCTCCAAGAACTTCTGCAGCATCAGTCCTTCCCACAGGCTGCAGCTCTTCACAAAGTGCTCCAGTATGGGTCCCTTTCATGGTGCCACAAGGCCTGCTAGAAAACCTACTCCAGTGCGGGCTCCTCTTTTCATGCGTCCACAGGTTCTGCCAGGAGCCTGCTCCAGCATAGGTTTCCCATGGGGTCACAGCCTCCTTTGGGCATTCACCTGCTCTGTTACGGAGTCCTCCACAGGCTGCAAGTGTACCTCTGCTCAACCTTAAACGTCCAAGGGCTGCAGGGGGACAGTCTGCCTTAACATGGGCAACACCATCATGGGCTGTGGGGGGGGCCTCTGCTCTGGTGCCTGGAGTACCTCTCTCTCTTTTTCTTCACTGACCTTGGTGTCTGCAGGGCTGTTTCTCATGTATTCTTACTCCTCTCTCCATCTTCAATTGCCATTTTGCAGCAACTTTTTTGCCTTCATAAATACTTTATCACAGAGGCACTACCACTGGTGGGCTTGGCCTTGGCCAGCAGTGGGTCCACCTTGGAGCTGGCTGGCATTGACTCTATCAAACATAGGGAAAGTTTCTAGCAGCTTCTCAAAAGCCACCCCTGTAACCCACCTGATACTAAAATCCTTGTCATGCAAACCCAATACAGCGATATATAGGAGTCTTGAAGCCAAGGCCTCTATAAAAGTATAACTAAGAAAAGAAGTACAGACAGATGATTTATAATATTTGAGATCTTCAAGCAGTCTTCAAGCATTAGACAATGAGATGCTTTTTTTTTTTTTTTTTTTTTTGTTAAGTTAAAGATTTACCTCTAGAGAATTAGAAATTATGCACAGAAGCACAACAAATATTGAACTAGGCACACAGCAATGAAAGCATTATGGCTACAAGTGCAATATCAAGTATTCAGGAATAGTGTGCATTTAAAACATAAAAGCCTGCTTCACAAGTATGTTTATTTTTCTAAAAAACAATAGATGCAAAAAGCAAGATTACGATTATTTCTCAGAAGAAAGACTAACACATTCAGATAGAATACAATGGAACAAAAAGCACAGATTGACAGAGGCATCTTTCTAAATCACATAAAAATGATTGAATTGGAATGGAGAAAATGAACAGAAAAAGTGGAGGTACAGGTAACTGTTGTGGTGAGCAGAGCCCGC
>NW_008586460.1:730-5888 GCF_000691845.1 Merops nubicus | reverse complement strand
CTCTGGGTGACCCTGCTTTAGCAGGGATGTTAGACTGGATGACCTCCAGAGGTCCTTTCCAACTCTTGCCATGCTGGGATTCGGTGATTCTGTGACCCCCTCCCTTTTCTCCACCTCTCTTTTGACCCTCAGGCCTCAAACTGATTACATTTTAGAAGGAGCCTCGCAGTGGCAGAGGAGATGGGTAACAACCGTCCCTGATTGGCTGGGCATACTTCTAGTGTAGCCTGGGAATTACACCCCTTCTAATCACAAGGTCAAGGATCCAATCCTGACTGTCCAACCAGGGACTTGCTGGCTGTTCCCTCACCCAGGGAGGGTGGCCAGCAGCAGGCTCTGCCCCGTCTCTGCCCCCTGTCACAGGGGCATGCAAGTTGGTGCCCCCTGAGCTCTCTGCAGGACGCACCTTCATGTCTGCTGCCTGGAGCAGCTGAAGGCCACATCTGTGGTTGCCGATGATGTCGTTCTCTGTGATGACGCCCTCTCCCTTGGAGATGATGCCATGGCTGCTGTTCTCATAGATGCCGTTGCCACAGAGCTCCACCTGGCACTCAGCTTCCACCAGCACTCCTCCCCGGCTGTTGCAGGAGATGCTGTTGTTGGCAATGTGCGTCAGCCGGCTGCTCTGCAGCACCACCACCCCTCCGTTCTGGTTGGCATGAATTACATTGGCAACGATGCTGAGTGCTTCATCGCTCTTGATGTGTAACCCAGCGGCTGCCAACCAAAAAGAAGAGCTGCCAGTTAAGAGCTTGCAGCCCCAGTCATGATGATCACAAATGTATTTGTTTTTAAAAGCTACTCAGGCTCTTCTGTCACTGTACAGCCTTCTGACTGGGAGCTTAAGGCCAAAACGCCACACACTCAGGTCTCAGCCCACCATTTCTCCAGGGCACTACTGGCCTGGTGGCAGCTGAGGAAGACTTTGGCAGACCCCAGTGCTGGTGGACCAGGAGAACACACTGGTCTGCATGGAGCGCTTATCCTGGAGCCTGGGAAAAACCCTGGACCCCAGCCTCACCTCCGTTGTGGCTGATGCTGTTGGACTCCACCAGTGCTACGCTGATGGGATGCCGGGCAGCCAGGTGCTCCTCCTCGCTGTCGGGGTCATTCTCCCCGCCGGCACTTTCCCTGTCGTCCTGGAAGGTCTCGCTGCCCGCCTGCCCAGGGTGGTGGTCACCAGTGTCATCCCTGTGGCAGAACACTGCCACTCCATAGATGCTGTTCTCACTGATCTCATTGTTGATGAGGTGTGGGAGGCTGGAGGACGTCATCCACACACCGCAGCCCTTGTTGCCTGCAATGTAGAGGGGGCAGCATAGCCCAGTGAGTCAGCAGAGCTTGGAGACCCCCAGCCCTGCCCCAAAGAGGCTTATGGTCCATGTGTGGTGCAGGTGGGATGGAGGTGAGCCTCCTCTTTGAGCACACATGAAGACTGACTCTTCATGTCAGGGACTCACAGAGATCCTTTGGCCCTGACTCGGTCCCACTGGGCCAGCTCGAGTCCAGGAGCTCAGTGCCTTTCTTTCTTTACCTCTGCCTTCTCCTGGCACTGTTCATGTTCATGGACGAGCTCAAGTCCCCTGCTTTAAGTCATGCAAACAGGACGTAAACCCCCACTGATCTGTGGCTCTGCAGGACGGCCAGACACAGCCCTGTCCACCAGCTCCATGCACAGGTGGCTTCACCACGGATGGGCAGCCGCAGTGCTCAAAGGCCACGTACCCTGGTCTATCCTCCAGGCAAGGGAGCCTCTGGAGCCAAGGAGCAGGCAGCTCAGGGAGCACCAACCTGGGTTTCCCAGAGGCTTGTCCTTTGGAATCCAGGTGTATTCACAGAATGGCTTAGGTTGGAAAAGACCTTTAGGATCATTGAGTCTAACCATTAACCCAGCCCTGCCAGGTCCCCACTGACCCATGTCCCTCACCCCACATCTCCATGGCTTGGAAACCCCTCCAGGGGTGGGGTCTTGACCACTGCCCTGGGCAGCCTGGGCCACGCCTTGATAACCCTTTTGGGGAAGAAATTGTCCCTCATGTCCAACCTAAACCTCCCCTAGTGCAACCTGAGGCCATTTACTCTTGTCCTATTCCTTGTTCCTTGGGAGAAGAGTCAAACATGCACCTGGCTCCAATCTCTTCTCAAGGAGTTGTGGAGATCCAGGTCTCCCCCGAGTCTCCTTTTCTCCAGACTGAACAACCCCAGGTCCCTCAGCTTCTCCTCACAAGACCTGGGCTCTAGACCCTTCCCCAGCTTTGTTGCCCTTCTCTGGACATGCTCCAGCCCCTCAAAGTCCTTCTTAGAGGAAGGGACCCAAAACTAAACTCAGGATTTGGGAGGCCTCCCCAGTGCCAAGACCAAGGGGACAATGTCTGCCCTAGTCCTGCTGGCCAGCCTAGTACTGCTCCAAGCCAGGATGCTGGTAGCTGCCTTGGCCACCTGGGCACAATGCTACCTCATATTCAGCCAGCTGTCAACCAGTAACCCCTGGTCCTTTTACTATTCTCCAGTGTCTAATGCATGCTGACATACAGCTTTGCTACCCCCAGGGTGGCTGGGTACTACAACCACCCTCCTTCTGCCCCAGCCAATGCTATTCCAGAAACCTCTGGGAACTCCCTGCCTGTGAACCTTACCCTCACTGCTGGTGCCGTTCCTGGCCAAGCCTCCTGGGCACCCACCACAGCCACCTCCTGGATACCCACCACAGCTCCCTCCTTGGCACCCACCACAGTGCCAGAGCGCACCGGAGGTAGAAGGCAGCCCAGCAAGCCCAAGATGATGGGTTGATGGGGAGAAGGCTAGAGCCGTTCTCTGCTCATGCTTGCTTCCTTACCATAAATGGCATTTCCCTCGATGAGGCCCTTCCCGTGCTCACCCACCACCACACCGTCCGAGTAGCCACAGGAGATGAGGTTGTTCCTGAGGGTGGGGTCACCCCCATGGCGGATGTCCACCCCACCCCACTGGTTCTCGCAGATGACGTTCCCTAGAGCCATGCAGGGAGGACAAGGTGACCACACTGGCCTCCTACCCACAGAAAAGGAAAGAGACCTTGGAAAGTTGAGACCTGGCCCCACTGAAAAGCCCCCATTGCCTGCAGTGGGGCTCTAGCCTCAGAAGCTTTCCTATTCCCACACACCCTAGCAGTGCTCTCCAGCACAGGACACTGGTCATTAGCACTTCCAGTAACCACCACCTCCCTGTCTCCTGAGGTGCAGGGCAGAGTGGAAGAGCTCTCAGAGGTGCCACAACAGCCCAAAAATGTCATTGATGGCTTTATCTCATAAACTGGATGACACAGGAGGGAAAAAGGCAGATTCCACGTGGCAGATTGCTCTGGAGCACAGTTCCACATCCCAGCTGGGCCACAGAAAAAGGAAACAATAATTTGAAGAACACAGTAAAGAAAGACATGCTCCCTCCATGAATGGCAGAAATGCCAACTACAAAATGCAACCATGGGCTTACTGCAGCTAAAGTCACCCAAAAACCACAAGACAAATTTTGCAATCAAACAAAAAGACAGAAGCTTAAAGACAAAACCAAACTCTGTATAATCCACAACGTGGGTTTCCATCTCCATACCTGTGATTTGGCCTCTCCCATTCTCATTCACTGCTATGCCAGCAGCCAGTCCCTGGAAAATATGGTTCCCACTGAGGGAGAAGAGAAGGAAGTTACCAGCAGCAGTGCTGCCTCCTCGTGGTTTGCAGTGGTGCCGGTGCAGCTGGCCTCTGCAGAGGCACCAGTCTCCCCGTTGCCTGTGCCCAGCAGCAAGAGCTGGGCATGCAGCAGCTGCACAGCACCATCCAGCAAGAGGGAGGCACAGTGGGGAAGGAACATGCAAAGCAAAGCTGGGCTACAGACAGCCAAGCTGCTCTCAAGGAGGTGAAAGTACAGAAGAGGGATGCAAAGAGAAACAAGTCAGTGAGAGCACTCAAAGAGCACGAGGTGCTCATGAATATCCAAATGTTCCCCACCTCAGACCAGATGTCCATCTGGCTAGGCCAATGAGGCTGACACCAGATTGGTCCAAAATGTTGATCTCAACCTCCTCTGGATATCTTCCAATTTTGCAGAACCTCAACCTAAACAAGTCTTTAGAGGTTGGCAGCTACCCAGTTTTGAGAGCTAGGAGGACTACAAGTTCATGTGAATGCTTGTGGAAAGGTCTGTGGCAGCTTCTGTGTACAGGTGTTTTATGGAATACTCTTAGCTAGTGAAAGAAGGCAGAGGTGGAGCTGGAAGGATTCTGCTGAAGAACTGTTAGGCACAGTAGCTGCTCTGGTGTTCAGGGGTCACACACAGCTGCAGCTGTAGGGAATGTACAGACAGGGAGAACCAAACACTGTCTCCCTCCACCCTGATGGCTACCTGCACCCAGGGCTCCCCTCACCCCTGTGATGGTCCCTGGCTCTCCTAGCACTAGGCAGCAGCACAGCCCATGAGGAGACAGGCCAGTTGCCACAGACTCCCTGCCCCTGTGGGCATCATGGAGCAGGGGATTCTGAGCTGCAGACCCCTGTGTCCCCATGCAAAACTGCTGCAGATGCATGGAGCCCACCAAGGTGGACACCACAGAGGAGTCTGTTAGGCCTTTAGCCCATTTCCCCCCCATCCTTCCCACTATGGGAAGGAGGTGAAATGCCTTAGCAGCCATGGGACTACTGCTGCAAGAGAAGGCCTGAAGGCAATAGGCAGATGGTGGTGGGACACATTAAACATGGTGACAGGAGCAGAGGCAGAGCCATGCTGGGAACAACAGCCTGGAGAGTACATTTGGGCCGTAGTGTGCCCGAGTCCCTGTCACCCAGTGTCCTCTGGGCTCCCACCTATTGCCTATCAGGAGGAATAGAGCCCTGGAGCCCCAGGCCCACCACCAGCTCCTCCTCCACAACATGACCCTGAATCTCCAGCTTGATGCTGAGATTCAGAGCAGGAGAGAAGTCATATCAGTCACACACACAAAAAAAAAAAGTAGTAACTGACTGCAGTGCCTGGCATGGACTCTGCACTGGCATCCACCCAGAAGCACTCACCAGAGACAGCTTTGCTCCCCAGGGCTGTGAAGAGAGTGGAGGGGCTTCTACAGCAGTAAAAAAGCCAGGGTGGGAAACCAGCACCTGTGACATGCCATCACCAATGGCAGGCGATT
>NW_008586460.1:0-654 GCF_000691845.1 Merops nubicus | reverse complement strand
GCCCTGGCATGGCTGCCTCTCCACTCACAGCTGCCTCCTCGGGGGCAGCACCTGCCTCTAGAAAGAAGAACCAGGTAAGAAGAGTGCACGACGCACCCGTACTTGAAATCCATGTTGGCACCAGCAGCTGCAAAGGTAAGGAGGAAGAGGAGCCATGAAGCTGTCCCAGAGGCAGTTCCTCAGGAACCCAAAGTGGGGGCACTCAGCTGCCCAACTCACAGAATCAGACAGAATTGTTTTGGTTAGAAGAGACCTTTAAGATCATCAAGCCCAACTGCTAACCCAGCAGTACCAGGGCACCACGAAACTGTGGCCCTCAGCACCACATCTCCACAGCTTTGAAAATTCTCCAGGGATGGGAACTCCATAGCCTGGGACAGGGCTTGACAAACCTCAAGGGGAAGAAACTGTTCCTCATGCCCAAACTAAACCTTCCGTGGTGCAACTTGAGGCCATTTACTCTTGTCCTATTGCTTGTTCCTTGGGAAAAAAAGACCAACCCCCACCTTGTTCCAACTTTTTTTAAGGAGTCATCAAATACAACTTGTGAAGAAATTGTTCATGTCCAAGCAAACCCCCCCCAGCACAACTTGAGGTGATTTCCTCTTGTCTTATCCCTTCTTCCTTGGCAGGTGTCATGGTTACAGGGGCTGG
>NW_008586459.1:259-28471 GCF_000691845.1 Merops nubicus | reverse complement strand
GCGCAGAGCGGGTTAGCCTGAGAGCCGCCCAACCTTATTTATCTGCAGCGGGCACTGCTGCGGTCGTTCCCTCGGCCTCTCACGCTTCTCGGCGAGGTGTAAACGAAGCGAAGGGCGCCGTCGGGGGCGGGAGGCGTTCACCCGGAGAGGGAATTCGAAACGTTGCTCTAAAGCCCTCATTCGGGGGGTGGGTTGGTGCCGCTGTCTGTTTGACAGGCAGCTCTCAAACTCTCGCCCGGCTTTTTACGTTTGCTCTCTTGCAAGTCAGAGGGCCGCAGCTTGACAGCCCTGAGTCAGTGTGAATCCAAGCTCTCCTCCTGTGTGGGCTGGTGGAAAGGAGGTCCCAGCTCCAGATGCCTCAGGCTGAAGCGGCAGCAGCAATTTTACTCCTAGTCTGTTAACGTGACAGTTGGGTGGCTGCAGCAGGCTGAGTAGTGTGTCTCTGGCATGCTGTTCCTATGTCTTGATAGAAACAGCCACAGCAAGAACAGGATGGAGAAGAAAATATGAAAGGTGATAGGATTTGGAGGTTGGTCTTCTTGGCATAACTATGTTTTGCATCCATTTCAGTCAGGCAGAAAGCATACTGAGTGACTAAAAGTTGATGAAAGTTATGAAATAGAATAAAGCTTTTATTGTTCCATGAATCTTGAGAGGATTTGAGGCTGACATATCTGCAAAAGGCCACCATTGTGTCCTCCAGAAAGTACATAACACAGATTATGGGTGGGGGATTGCTGATTTTTTTACAGAGCATATATACATTACACGCTATGAAAAAATAAGAGATTCATAGCCTTTCTTAACAGCAACAGTCAAAACTTTTTATTTGTTAAAATTGTGTCAATTTAATCTGTCTAAATCGACCAGACAGCACTTTGTTCATTGGGAAAGGTGAACCAAGAGTTTGTTTTTTCTCACATGCTGAACCAGGAAAGAGGAATATTTGCTTAACAAAAGACTGCACTGGGAAATAAATGCAAGTTGTTTTGTTTTGTTTTGTTTTTTAAGCCATGGGCCACAAAACCTGCTGCAGGCTCTTCTTCAAAAAAGAACGCTCTTCTGCACCATCGTATGTGGCAGTCTGTGTGGGTTGTTTGGGGGTTTGTTGTTCGCGTGGGGGTTTTTTTTGCTGAACCAGAAACAAAGATGGTAGAAAGATTTCTCTTCATGCTTTTTTACTGGAAAAAATGCCTGGGAAAACATGCAGTGTTCATTGAGTTTTATGAAATACTCAGCGTAGGTCTGTCAGCTGTGGGCAGAAGCTTGGGCAATGCAAGTTACTATCTGTAAGAAACAGCTTTTAGTTTTCTCTTGAGATTCCACAAGCCTGATTGATCATTTAGAAGACTCAACATATATTAACCCTCTCAGCATAAATTTTGGTGAAAAAGGATCTTATGGGGTTGTTTGGATTTTTTTTTTTTTTTTTGTAATTCATAGCAGCTACATTTTTTAACAGGCTGCAACCAGACTGCAAAACTCACTACATTTATATACATGCCAGTCAATATGCATTTTCCCCTCAAATCACTGCAGTGCCAGTGACTTAAATCCACTTTCAAATCCTATTTTATCTCTAAACTTTTTGTTGAATCTTAAGATGCCTGGCAAGTGGTGCTTATTAGTAATACCTTTGAGCAACTGCTAAGGTACCCATTTCAGTACAGAAGATACTAAAACGATACCGCTAAGTGCGATTTTGAATTGTGAACAGTTATTTTACAAACAAGGCCACTATCCACATCATAAAATAGCACTGCAATGCTTTATTCTTGGTATACATTTGTGTACTATGAGTTATTGTGAATGCTTAATATCCCTTTTTTTTTCCTAAGAAAAAGCCTTTTTTGAATTTGTAGTATGAATAATATTTGAAAAAAAAGATAAGGAATAAGGTTCTATTAAATCTTACCATCACTTAAGGAATTCTCTAGTTTTTATTCTATTAAGCCTCACTGCTAAGGTAAATACATTTAACCATTTAGTTACACAAGAGACTGTTCATCCAGATGTCGTCCAAATGTAGGAAACTGAACTTCAATATTTTGTAACTGTTCCCCATCCATTTGCAATATTACTCCAGGAGAACCCAGTAGCCTCTATCTTTTCTTCCTTCTCCCCACAGGATCTGACAGGAACCTACTTGCCCTTACGTTTGTCATTCCTTTGGCAAACAAGTCTATGAGCTCCATCCCCTCACCTCTTCTATGCAAATGCAGCCTGTGCCACTCAGTGTCCATCTCCACACACCACCATTCTTGTTTTGATATAAACAGGCAAGAAAAGGCTTCTACAGATTTTAAAGCTGAGATGATGCTCAGTTTACACAGTTGAGAGTATGCTTTATATTTAAAGAATCTGATGTTTGTTTCTGGACCATCATGGACAAAAAGCTTTGCAGTAATGTAAGAAACTGTGCAAGGTCTTTATTATAAGTCTATTCATACGTCAAAAATATCCCATACACTACACAGTTTTATGGATTAGGTTGTGCTATGGTGAGGTAATCTTACCTCACCAGTTCCTCTCTAACAGCCTCCAATGTTACAGACTACTTAACCCAACTGAAATCTGTTCTTCCAAGTGATAACAGTTATTTTACTAGATCTTTAAAGGTAGAAGTTTCCATTACTTACTGTATACCAACTGCCTACTGAGGTAGCCTCCCAGAGTAAGAAATACTCTCTTTAGGATGAACACATGTATAAATGTGGAAAACGAAATATGCAGGCGTGAAGTTTTCACAAACTTGTCATGTGTAAAAATATAGTTTAGATTTTTCCTGTGATGATGTCAATGTATATGAAGTGGTGCAATTTTGCTTTGTGACACACTGTCAGAAAACAGGTGGCCAGGTTTCATACAATAGTGGAAAGGACAATTCATACTGTAACTGCTGCTGCTTTTCCAGAGTTGTCTGGAAAGGACTTCTGGCATATGTTTTTCTCTGTTTCGTAAGATAATGCAGCAACTGAAGGCTGTGCAATTAATCTCAAATTCTCATATTTTAAACGTTGTAGTTTAATATATAAAGTACTCCCATGGATCATAGAATCATAGAATCCTTTAGGTTGGAAGGGACCTCCAAGATCATCAAGTCCAGCCATTGAGCCATTAGGGCTCTAAAGTCCTCTGCTAAAACAGATCAGAATCTGTCAGGGTTGGAAGGGACCACAAGGATCACCCAGTTCCACCCCCTCTGCCATGAGCAGGGACACCTCCCGCTAGATCAGGCTGCCCAGAGCCTCCTCCAGCCTGGCCTTAAAGACCCCCAGGGATGGGGCCTCAACCACCTCCCTGGGCAACCCATTCCAGGGTCTCACCCCTCTCATGGTGAAGAACTTCTTCCTCACATCCAGCCTGAATCTGCCCACTTCCAGCTTTGCCCCACTCCCCCTAGTCCTGTCGTTACTCAATATCCTAAAAAGTCCCTCCCCAGCTTTCTTGTAGGCCCATATGGATGGGAAGTTTCTAATGAAATGTTATAAATAGCTACATCGGAAATTTAAAAGGGTACAAGGAAGCAACCATTTTAGAGTCTATAATTTGCCTATCAGCTAGGAGTTTATGTATGGTATTGCTGAAGACTAAACTAGTGCTGTGCTCAAAGGAGAAAAAACACATTCTTGCTTTCTTTACCTTCTTTGACCCTCTGAAAGGATAACAGTTGCAGGCTTTGTGTACTGTTTTTTTTAAATCCATTGTGCGTATGTCTAAGCATAAGCTTATGTGATCTTTTCTATAAGGAGATCAGATAAAGTGCTTTGAAATTCTACCTGAACCCATTAAAATGATGACAAGACGTTTCATTTACAAAACTATATATTAATTTGTAGTTATTTTATAAATTTTGAAATATCTCCTGTTAGGTTTGTTTAATCTTCTCAGAGAAATATATCTCCAAAGCAAGTTTATTTGTCTGACTTTTCTTTGCTGTTGTTTCAAGTACTCCTAGTGAAATTCCTGACAGTTCTCTGTATAGTTTAACAGTAATCAACGAATCTTTTGTTTGCCCAAATGTGACATCAGATGTATCAACCAGCCTATACTCTGTAAGCCAGCAAAATCCATCTGATGTTCACATGTACTTACCAATATCTCACTGCAAGTTATGAAGAATTATTTGTCTTCTACTTCCTGTTGTCTATGTAATGATACTTTGCCCTTAACTGCCCTGTACATCATCCCTCTGGCTTAAAAAGAGATCACCTTTGGAAACAGGCTGTGCAGTTTTCATTATTGAATGTGTTTGATGTGTACAAGCCAGTGTAATTTTATATTGTGTGTATCCTTATGATTATGAAAGACAAAACTTCTCCTTCCCTGGAGAATGGCATGTTAATGAAAGAAACCTCAAACCCCTGAAGTGGATACTTAGACATAGAGAACATACCACAAAACACAGCAGATAATTCAGCCTCTGGGCTGATGTATAGAAGCCCGTGAAAGCATTGCTTTCTTTAGTTTCTTACTGAGCTGCTGTAGCAGTGCCTGAGTGCATCAACAAAGCATAGGAAAGCAAAAAAAAACCCCAAACCAACCAACCAAAGCAGATCCATACTGTAACAAAAAGAGGCTACATCTATGTATGCTTCTCTTTGTAGACTCAGCTTTACACCTAAGCCTAAATGTCCTTTACTCAAATTTCCTTAATACACCGCTAGATTCACAGTCAGAGCACTGGAGGAAAAGAATTTGGGGATACATAATTCCATAGCGCAGACTGAAACTCATGGTTGCTTGCAATAGAAATCTGCAAGGACACATTCTCTGGTGTTCATCCTGGAACACCTTGTGGCAGCATCAAACGACCTACATGAGGCATGCTAGTTCCTGAAAAGACATGATCTCACATGCAGAAAGGAACTGTGGTGGTTGGAAAGCAGCCAATCTGCAGATGTCCACAATGGTGCAGTGCAGTTTTGGTCAGTTCTTGGTCTGTTTTGCACCTTGGCCTTGGAAATACAGTACAGATACTATTAAATGTGCCATCAGGGAACACTCCTTCAGGCCAACAAAAGTGAATATATCAGTACCAATCAAATCCACGTCACCATCCTTTTCAGAGAAGGTGAGCATCACGGGCATCATATCTTTTGGTTCTTTACATGCTGAGGGAATGGAAGTTATTCTTTAGCTTTTCCCAAAATAGCGTTTCCCATCACTCATTTTGCACATAAGAATGATGGATTGTATATAGACAGAGAGAGGCTATGTGGGAAGAGGTCCTTGGGGACCTCTGCTGTCTTGATTATGCCACATACTTCTATAGGAGTTGTCACATATGACTTCCAAATTCTCAACTTTGGAAGCTTTCTTTTATCTTTTGAACAGATTTTAGGGTAACTTTATGACATAGCAAGAGATGCACATTTGGGCATTGAATATTTATTTTTACTATTGCCTTTGCAGGAGTGTAAAAAAAATGAGATAACTATATTCTCTTCCAAAGTGTGGCAAGGGACCTGATTTGTGACCTTGGATAAGAACTTTGTGGCTGCTTTAATTCCAGTTCTCTGTGCTTTGAGCTGTTTGCAGGAAAGTTTCTCTCTTGATATTCATTTGAGCAGTGCTAGCCTCACTGCAGTGGGGTCCTGGCCTCAGTAACAATGCTAATGACAGTGCTTAGTCTTTTATAGGAGGCGTTTAATACTGTGGAAGACTAGGCTGAAATGACCATCATCTTGGGCTTCCATGATCTGAAGTAGTGGATATAGAGACAGTTTCTTACAGGATTGTCAGTACCTAGCTGCTGTATCCACAGGACCTCGTATGCTACAACAAGGTAAACAGGAGGAACAGTCATACAGCAGACAGCTAAAGGAGAACATGAAAGTCCAGGTCTGTATGTGACTCTCTTGACAGTCACTCACAGCTGTAGAAAATATGAGGAAGAACATCATGCCTGAAATAAAACCTCTGCCAGAGCACAAGGCAAAGATTTGAACTCTTGCCAGACTACTTGGCATTCACAGTGGGTTCAAGTATCGTAGCATTCTGCAGGCATCCGCTGATGTTTGTGAGGCTGCAAACACAGAAGCACCCACTGCTCAGCAGACAGAAACCGAAACAGTCGTGCTGCTAGTTTCCGTATAATGCTGTGGCGAGCAGATTTATCACACGAGGAGCTTGGCACAGGAGCAAGTGTTGGTGACACTTAAAGAAAATGGTTTGTGAACGGCGTGGCCAACCAGACGGCCTCTTTGTGACTAATCACATGCTTATGCAAATGTTAGATTAAAACCACAGAAGAGAAACAAAACACAGATGTTTATTATTAGATTAGTTTCTTCTGTGAGGACAAGCCATGTAAGCAAATGCTAAAAGGGTGAAGAAAAGTGCTGTACACAGGTGTTATTATACAACTTGACCATTTAGTCCTGCTGTTCAGTGATTATTTTTACTTTAAGAAATTAATGCAAATTTAAGTTGTATGGCTTTACATGGAGAACAATAGTATAATTCACTGCTGCTTTCCTCTGTTTCATGCTGGTTTTATCACTTTCTATTTTACAGTTGTAATGACACTGTAAACATTGAGTAAATGAATGGTGAATGGAGTCCCTAAAGTTTAAAACAGCTGCAAATACTTGTCCAATAGCATTGTTAAAATGCTCATATCCAGTCAGATAAAGGAGAACAAGGAGGGAGTATAGGGAGAACCTCTGTCAAAATAAATGCTTTCGGTTTTCCAGGCAGTCAGTTACAAAAAGCACCTCTAAGAGAGTTGAATGTCTGTTGGTATAGATATCACCAGGAACTATGGTAGCAGGAATATTCAAATGTTAGTAAAGAGAAGGAACTCATAAACCAAAAAATGTATCAGTGTGAAATTCACACTGATACAAAGGGTTTTTGCATCAGTGTGGTACAACTCCTGAAACAGATCTCCATGCCTTCCTGTATCTCCCTGAATTCACTGCACCCAAGTATCAGAAGGCCTTGTAAGAGGGAGAAAATAATATGTGGTGGGTGAATCCTATGCTAAATATCAATTGATCATTTAGTTGAGAAACTGCAGGGCCTTTGCAGAGATGCAGGTGATCTGCCTGATCATCAGAGGAATGAATGCTTTGTCACATTGCTCAGAAGAAGTTGTAAATAAAGTCGATTGGAACAGGGCGAGTCATGACTCTGAATATCTGAGGTTGCAGTTTCTCAGTGCAGTCAGCATTTGGCAGCCAAGTCTCTGAAGATTACACAGTTTGTTGGATAAATTCTGTCCCAAGACTACTAGCAGGATTTCGTTCTGCAGTAGCTCTTCCCATGGTCTTCCCCAGCATTAGGAGGGTCATTACTAGATTAACATTGAACCAAGAAAAAAACATTCTGTGCTTTTCAGTGTCACTTCTGGTGACAACCGTGTGCCAAGGAGGATGAAGTGTGATGGCAGCACTGAGGGTTGGAGTCAGAAAATAGTTGTGGGTAGGGAAGATATGAATAAGGGAACATTGTACAAATGAAAGGAAGTGAGGTCTGGCCTGAAAGTTAAAGCAGTGGATAAAGTGTCTTTAGCTACCAGTGTACACTTTCTAAGCCATCAAGATGCTTATGCTTTCTACAGACTCATGGACAAATTTCTGGTGTTTGACATTGAAGTGGGTGCTTGTCCTAGTCCTTGGTTAATAGTTTCAGCCCTTGGGCTGTTTGAGTAATAACTACTCAGGCAACAGGTAAAGTTTGAAACTTCTGAACTATCAGCATACTCATGGAGTTTATTGCATGCTTCGGTAAGTGATTCCAGGAGAATGTTAGTCCGTATGTAAAAGGGTAACTGCAAAAAAAGACATCAGATGGCTTAAATTTAAATCTAACCATTTTAATGAAAAGTGAAAATAAGATGTGTGATGGATTTTTTTATCTTTGGTTCTAGAATGCCTTTGAAAATACAGGAAGTTTCCCTGTAAGGTTACAAAGATCATTTGTCACAAATTAGAAGTCACAGCATTCTGGCTGCCTGTTGAACCTTTCAGGCTTTAACACACACATGAAACACTGCCCAGTTTAGGCTTTGATCATGACCTAGTTTTCCTGAGTTCCCAAAGAAGTTTCCTTTTCATACTGTGTGAAAACTTTCTTTTGACATCTTCCACATGCTTCAGTAAAAAGACCACAGAAAGAAATCCTAGATGTGCTGAACATGGCAGTCCTTTTTGCTATTGACCTTAGAAGCACAATAATACTGCCCAGAATTTTTTCATTAGTTTTAAACCCATCATGTTACTATCTAATCAGTAAAAGCAAACCACAAAGCTCTTCTGACTAAAAAACACGGTGCTAAATAATGTTATGCTATGAATCAGTATTATTCTGCAATGATCTGAACTATTGCATTATCCATTTTCTTTCTGTCCTATCTACAGCAAGGTAGTGTAGGGCAATTAAAGAAAGATAGGAGAGGATGGCAGAAGGCCATCCTCATGTAATCTTTAAAAGAATGTTATTACTAAATGAAGAATGAAATTATGTGTAGCCTATGTTGGATGTATATGACATTGTTTTATTTTCCAATACGATAGTTTCTGTCTTCAGTATTCATTTAGCTCAGCAGTATCACAGTGAAGAGAGCTGTAGGACTACCTAGATAGAAAGGCAGCCATAACACATTCAGAAAAGACAATTCTGATGTATTTTGTTTCAGGAGCTTTTGAAAAATGAATGTGAGGGACTAAAACATCCTACTTTCACTTTAACAGTACCCATTCATTTGCACACAGTCAATCTGGCATACTTACAGTTGCCCAGAGGTAATATTTACCACTATAGAATAGCATTATTTTCATCTGTCTATCTCTTTGATGGATTGATCCATTGTGTTGAGGTAATTGTAAGCATCTACAATGTGTATTCTCTTTTACATAGGTAATAAATACAGACAAACTTAAGGGATGACATCACTGCTTATTTACTCAAAACCTTGCAACACTGGGCCCGTATGAAATATTCTAACCATGTGCATTTATGAAATAGTTTTCTTAAGACTGTACTCAGCTAATGCTTTGTGTGACCTTTAAACAAAATAATGTCCTTGTGCTGGGTTCATTACAAAATGAAAACATGCAACATGGTAGGAGTCTCTGGAAAGCTCTGAGAGGTTCTAATATAGATAGAATGACTGTAACATGACAGATGCCCATTCTTCTCTTTTAGGGAGGTGCGAATTCAAGTTTTATTTTTGACATGCTTGACATGCCAAAAAATCTCTTTCAGTCTGGGTAATCAACAGTGTTACAAATGACTTACCTCATTGTTTTCTACTCCTTTTTTTTATTTATGTATCTTCACACTATAACAGTTATGTGCTGTTCTATTTCTGTTTTTCAGAAACAACTTGTTACATGATTAGTCTGTTAAATCGCTGTATGCATATCCTCTATTACTTTGTATCTTAATAGGCCAAATTCATTCTGGATATATTCAGGTAAAGGCAGTGGAATGGAATCAAATTAAATGAGCATTGACTGGCTGGTGGAATACTAGAAAAGCATGCAAGGAGCGAGGTATATATCTTCCATTACTCCAAAATAATGTCTGCTATCTCACTGGATGACTTGGCAGAAACAAGATGACCACAGCTTTTACTTACTAAGCACTTAGGACAAGTGTCTGTACTTTATGTACCTGTTCCCAGCTGTAGCAGGTTATCTGCTCTAAATCTGAATTTAGCTGACTGTGTCAGTTTTACATATGAGATCTTAGAGGTAAAGATGGGCTTAATGTTTCTGTACAGATGGCATCACTCAAGGGTAGAGGCTTAGCAGAGTTCCTGGCATTGAAGCTGAAAATGGCAAGCATTATCTGTGTCTATGATAACTCTTCCCCAGAACTCAGAAACTTTATCTTTTATAAGAATGCTTGGAACATGTAAGATGCTGTCCAATGCTCTGCAGACATCCAGCTAAACTCCTGACCCAATTTCTGGAATCACTTGGGACCTATTTTATTCTGTAGTATGAATGTGTAGTTTTCCAGCAGGACCTCTAAAAATTCTCATGGACATTAATTGTCCCCAGTGGGTCAGTAGAGGCTTTTTATCATGAGCAAGGAAGTGTGATTTTTTTTTTTAAATCATCAGCAAGGATTTGTTTATTTTCATTTTGTTTTTACTATGAGCAAGGAAGTGTGCTTTGGTTGTTTGGTGTTTGGGTGTTTGTTTGTTTGTTTGTTTTTCTTTTTTTTCTTTTTTTTTACCATGATCTACAAAGTACTGGTTTTTACCATAATGTAGGAAGTAAATCCTTTTTGGCTGGAAGCAGCTACAAACTTCTGTGGGTTGAATTTCCTCACCTCCTGCAGTGTTTTTCCATATGCGTTCTGAAAAGGTCACAAAACCGGTGAAGTGCATGTTGTATGCATTATGCTATCAGGATATGCTCTGCATCAAAATTTCTTTGATACTTCCCCACGATATACATCGAACGACTTCTGTGCTGTAGAGAGACACTAAGAATGTAGCCACAGTTTGCCAGTGCAACATCTCTCTCTGAGTCAGAGTCTAATGGCATTACAAGGTCTGCAACAGCTGCTGCAGAGATATATCTGTGACTCATCTGAAATCCTGCTATGAATAAAGCACTAATCCAGCATCATAGTCTATTCTGCTGGCCAAAGAAAAATGCTAAATATAAATAAATATGGAACAGAATGCAAATATAGTGGAAGGTTGGTAAGATTTCAGAGAAGTCAAAAATCTCTATTACCCCAGAACAAGAAAATAGAAGGGGAAATGAAAAAAGCATTTACCCTAAGTGTTCCATTTCCATTTCTCTTAGAGTTCTCTAGAGATACCAACATCTATTTAGACACTGTGAGACTAATCTAATGCTTATCTGACATAAAAGGATCATGAAATGTAGATTACCAAGTGAAATCACAATTACATCAGAAGTTAGGAAATTAAAGCAAATGGTTATTCAGATTTTGAAATACGGAACAGTATTCACCGAGGGTGGTTTAGCTAGTTTATCTAGTGTCAGCTGCAGAAGCTCCATCATCTTCAGCAATGTCAATTTCCATTTTCTGTTTCTTACCAAGCTAATTTGAAGCATGTAGGATATAAATCTTAGCTTCATTGAAGCCAAAAAAAAAAAAAAAAAAATTGTCTTCCACATTCTTTTAATTCTGAGACATTAGCCTGCTGAAAAGGAGGCTGTTCCTACTCAAAGACTGTAAACTTCAGTCTGCAGAGTTCATTTTGACTGTTGCCTTTCCCTGCAGTGCTCTGGAATAAACTGAATTCAGTGTTACTGATTGTAAAGATCAGAATTAATAGAAATTAATGCTGTTTGTGCAATGTCTCAATTTTAATAAGCTTAGTTGTGGCATTAAAACCCGCTGGGATGGTAATCTATTTGTATTGCAGCAATACCAGGCACAGCTGCAGTATGCTTAGTGCCCAGGGAACCAGGTGATCTCAATCCAAGTGGAACTCTATGCAGAGCTGATTTAAAGGCAAAGTATAGTTTACCAAAGATAAATATGAGAAAAACAGAAAGAAAGTTATTTATTGCAAAATTGCATGCTTTTCTGGGAAAGGGGAGGGAGAGAAGGAAAGGCACTTTACCATCTGTTATGGAAGAGCAGCATGCATCCCACTGACAGCATCTCCTTTTTATTTACTTGTTTTCTTCACTAAGCTAGAAAGCAGAAATGAATTTAGCTCCAGATAATGCCTCTCATTTCCTGCAGTGATTTCCACAATTGTTTCTTTACGAGTAATATGTAGCCAATAATAGCTTTTGGTAACATTTGTAAAATTCTTAGTTTAGAACAAATTAATAGTATTGCTCACTTCTTATTCTTCTCTAGTAAAGGGGAAAATACAGAAAGCTACTGAAAACAAGTTTGAAATATAACAATCTACAAAATTACATATTATTTTACAGTCATACTAAGCATTTCCTGTATTATTTATGGAGAACCTTTTTAATAGTGGAGTTGACTTGACTCTAATGATTGGCACTGTTGAATCATTACTTAATGTGCAGTAATCGAACATAAACTGGAACGAGGTTGTAAATCAAAGCAATGACTCAGCACGCAGCACATGCTCTTTGCAATACTTTCCCAAAGAAAATGTGGCAATGAAAGAAACGGATTCCTTTCTCCCATGGGGAGAGAGCAGAGAGGAACAGAAACCTGCTCAGGTACTTGTGGGCTCCCTGCCCTGCTTAGTTCCCTCTGTGAGTGTGGCCAGGGGCTTCACTCCCAGCACTTTCACTCTTACTGCCTTCCTCTTCCTAATGGAAACTGGCTGTTGCCACCTGGAAAGAAAACTGCAGCCTCTGCTACAATGGCTGTGTGAAATGCTGGGGTCTGAACCCCGAGCCGTGAATTAAGGTTGACATATGGGTGATTCCCACAGCCCTTCATCAAGAGGTGGTGAGTTTGCCTTATAGCTTCCCCCCAGGGGGCGGCGGGTCCTGCAGGGAGAGCCATAAGGGAAATGAGCCCCAGGGGTCCCGCAGTGAGTTGACAAAGGTCAGGTGTCTGCTTGGGGATAAAAGCTGGGACCACTGGCAGGGAGTCAGGAGTGTCTGTGGAGTGCACTCCCCAGAGCTTCCTGGTTCAGGGCAGACCTCCTGACTCTCCCTGGAGCTGGGCCCCAGTCCGCTCAAGACCTTTAGGAACGCATGCAGATCGGGTGAGAGTCACTATGTGGTCACCTTTCTCTTATGTGTTCAGCTTGCTGGTCTGGCTGTTTCCCATGGCAACTGTGGGCAACCTCGGGTCTCTGTTTATACCACCTGTTGTGGGCCGAGTCACCTCCTTTGTGAGATCGTTGGGGGTAGTGTCAATTATGTACCAGCTGATTGATCTGTTTGTACCCCCAGCGATCATTCATGGAATGTCCTTCTTGTCTACAATACAGTCTGTGTATTGGTTCATCTTCCTGCTGGTGGTGGTATCATTTTTGTTGGGCCTGGTCATTGGCAAAACACCGTGTTAGTGTGTCAGATACATCCAGGCACTATCACCATGGGCCAACTGTGGGAAACAAAGATAGATGCAGGCCCAGTCTAAAGGGAAAGCTGAAGAGTCATGCAGATGCACTGTGTGGTACAAGTGTGTAGGTCAGTGCAAAGCTCCACTGCTTCAAGAAACATTTGCTTGCACGAGGCTGAGACAGAGGCTGCAGAAGCTGGATCCCTCTTTTAATGCCCGAAGAGTCAGGATAAACCAAGGAGACACACTAATTGGATTCTTATTGGTTGCACAATAACATTCTTTTTACGCGGCTTTGTGATTAAATCATTCTGGAGATGGGGATGTTGCCACTGAAAAAGCACCTGTTATAAACTGTGTTTGACAGGTAATAAAATTCATATTATCAGTCGAAATACTTGCCTTTGCTTCTACAGTTGAGATTTAAAGAAGCAGTGTGAACTTATCCTTACAATCTCTGACCCAACAACAACTTTAGCAAGTTGGTTTTTTTTTTATGTAAAATGAGTTTGATTTTAGTCCTGCGCATGAAAATCCTGTTTCTATGGGAGACAATAGGCCATTTTACAAAATAATATGAACCGCAAGAGGAAAAAAAATATCTGATCTGGAAATGATCATCATCTTATGTCCCATACAAAAAGAATGGCATAGAAGGAAAAAGGCAATTGTGAGTGGTCATTTATGAAACTAAAGTGGGATGGACATTCATTCATTGTGTAAAGGGGAGTACTGGGAACCCCATGAGATGATGATAATCACTTTCACAAGAATTAATACAGGAAACTCATTCACTCCCTGTTCCTCAGCACTTATGGATTATTTGATTAATCCTGTCTGGGGAGGTAAATGTCATATGCCATAGGAGCATTTGCTATGGTATTTACTAATTTAGTTCAGTGTTTGACAGGCTTCAAATCTGCTTTTTCAGAATGTGAAATATTGTTTTCGTTCCTGTATTTTGCTTCTTATCACCCAGTTTACAAGAACTACCCACATCTGTGTTTCTGGTTAACAAGTTCTCTGAAATGAATCAAGTAAAAAAATGTATGGTGTTTTAAAAATCTATTGTAAACATTCTGTCTCAGATATTAACAGTGTCTGTCAGCCACCAAATAAACACAGTTTATCTGGACTCTTCATGCCTTGTAACACTTCTATTAGATTTTAAACTTCATTTTCAGTCTAGCTCTTACCTTGACAGTGATGTAAAGTTCAAACTGATATGTGTTTATGAACTGATAAAAACGAATACTTTTGATGAACAGTCTGGCAAAGTACAGAACAAATCCTCATTATCCATTTGGGTGAAAAAAATTTGACTGATTTTAAAGTGCTTGCTGGAACCTCACACCGTGCCGTATGGTACAGTTTACTGCTACCTTGTGCTTTATCTCACATGTGCAGTCCTCAGTGCTCTGTGCTTCTGCAGATTTCAGATGCATTCGGCATTCTTTTTCAGTCGGCCCATATATTTTACAGACGACCTATTTTGGTTCTTATATTACCATTAAATACTTCATATATTGGTCCAAACCCACTGTTGATATGGTTAAAGTGAATACGTGACTGCTCTGGTGAGTGCCTTCCTTACTGAAATTGTGACTTGACTACAGTCAAGGGATGCAATGAAGAGCTTGTATCACAAAATGAAATGGGACATGCCCTTTACCTGATACAGTTTTCCCCTTTTGCAGTCCTTTAGTCTATCTCTGCAGCAGATGACTGGCTGAAGAGCAACTTGATTTTGTTGGGAACTTCTCTGCTTCACTGCAGCATTGCAATCACACTACCCATGTGCAGTTGCAGTGAGCTGAGCAAATGCCTTTGTCAGCTGCATGACAAAAAAAAAACCCAGAAGTTTTCCTAAGCCGTTGCTTTCTAGGAAAAAAAAGCTGTCCTTTTCTCCCCTGTAGAAACATCTCTCATTCTCAGTGTGTGGTTAATCTGTGATCATCCTCTTGTAAAAAGATCTGAGGATTGTTCGACCTGACACAAATCCTGTCTTTGGGACAGCAAGGCGAGCCAGATGAAAGAGTCCCTGTCAAAAATATGTATCTGATGGCATCACAGTGTGAATGCACTCGATTATTCTGAAAATACGTGGGAAAGCATGTATATCAGGACAGTGCTTGATAATACTGCCAGATTCAATCATATAAGAGTATTCAGTATTTAACTGACAGTTTACCTGAAAATAAATTAAGTGAGAAAATAGGATACGTACAAGAATCAGTTTTAGTGATCAGAGATGACTTGTGTTAACAGAAGACTAACAGAGTTTCTCCACAGTCCTTGTGCTTGGGGCACCTGCACGGGTGGTTTAGCTGCCAACCCCAATGCAGGTTTCGCGTGCACCAGACCAGCCCCAGCCCTGCCAGGCCTCCCCAGGCCTATTTCCAGACTCACATCTCCCTGAAAGCTTTTTCTGTCTCAGTGTGAGAAAAAGAGTGAAGTCTGAATCCTCAAAATAGGGTATTAAATGGCTTTTGTGTGTATGCATATCTGCATGCGTGTATGGGGGGGACACACTAGGTATATGCCTGTATTTCTTTATGAAAACAAAGAAGGAAATCATCTCAGGTGATTGTGAGTGCCCAGCTCCTAGGTATGTTAATCATTAGAGGCAAAAGACAAAAAGAAATGCAGCGTCAAATAAAGTACTGTTTATCAGAGATGTATTTTGTAAGAATTAAAGAAAAAAAAACATTCTCTGAGCTGTGATTTTGTAATTATATGATTCTATGGAAATTCTTATTTCAGTGGAGAAGAGGAAGGGGATGATGGATGCTTTAATATAGCCATAGTTTTTCCCCTTGTGTTTATGAGTAGGCCTTGAATTCTTCTCCTGGGATTTACATCATTATAATTGCACTTGACCTGAATATTCCTTGCGTACTTTGATTTTATGACACCATTAAGCTTATTTGGCAATGGGGTTATTTTCATCCTCATTACTATTCTTGCTTGTGTTTGTTATTTTCACAAAGTGAGACAGAGATTAGAAAGAAGAAAAAAAAAAAAAAACAACAACCCTAAAAGTCCTGATATTTGACTGTTTTATTTTGTTTAGCCTAGCAACTCTGCACTGTGTAACATGCTGCTGATCAGTGTTGCATCTGGATGGAAAAAGTCTGATTTACCAGTTTGGTGACACATTAGCAAAATTACTTTAAGAATGCAAGCGTGCAAGACTACATAGGATTGGGCTCCACTAACCTTATAATTTAGGAAATTTGTGTCAAACAATTTTCCTTAACAGGAATGAAATATTCTGAGCCTTTTTCCCACTTGATTATTTTTTCCCACCACAGGACTAGGATTGTGCTGAAGTTATTATTTTTACAGAAATGCATTGCTTCAATTACCTTTCTTTGCCCTTCCCTCCCACCACTGAACCTCCCATCCTTTGTATGTATTGGTTTTGACCATGACACTGTATTAATAATTTTTAACCATACGTTGATTGTGCATTTTATAACCTTGCCAAATTTTTATTTGTCTGTGTCTTCTCTTCTTATCTGCTCTTGTTTAAGTTCAACTAACTCACCTTATGGAATACTTTTCAAATTATTTCTGCTATCAGGGATAATAATTCATCCAGTATAAGCTTTCTTTTGCAAATTAGAAGATAGTACAGACATTTACTTGTCACTTAATAGTAGAAGATATATTTTCTTCCTTTGTCACTCCAGGCCATATGTCCCAACACAATGAGAACTGCTATCTTCTTTTTTTAAGAAAACTTTTTTTTTTTCCACCCCTTCACATCTGAATGTCCTAGAACCTGAGAGAAAAGCTGGTCAAATGAGTCAGTTGTTTTGTTTGGAGTATTAATTCTGCTTCCTTTTTGGAGGACACATTTCAAGTTCATATAATGTGGTTCAGGTTTTTGTTTGTTTGTTTGTTTTTCTTATTTCCTGAGGCCATTTTATATGGGAACTTTTCTGTGCTCTGAAAAATTTTTACATTTTAGCAGTTTCTTCTTTCTTGAAATGTAGTTACACACTATACCAAATGCAGAAGAAAAAACAAAGATTAAGAGACAATGGTAAGAGTAAAATGGAAGCATCAATCTAGAAATTCAGGATCTGTCTGAATTTCAAGAGCAGTGATTTTTGCCTTATCTCCTGGCTTTGCCTACATTGCTCTTTTATGACCTGAGAAGCTAAAGCAATAGCACATTAGTCTCTCTCTTAAACATAATAGTAGAAGCCATAACACTGAAATTCATTTAATTTTAAGCCTTTTTTTTTTTTTTTTAAGTTAAATGACCTTGGAAAAGCAATGCCCAGAAGAGACTGGGAATCTGATCACATCAATATTAACTGACCAAACTCTGCCCTCAGCAGTTTGAATTCAAAACATTTGCTATTTCGCCCTGCCTCCCCCACGCTTCTGCCCCAAATATCCCCCTTTTCTTCTTAGCATGTCAAAACCTTTGACTATCTAACAAACAATTATGAATAGAGATGGTAAAAACACAATCTGAGATTTTCTCCTTCCCTCACTTTTTAAAAAAGACATTCTTTTCCAGTCCTGTTATTCAGTGTCTAGCAGATGATTATTTCACTGTCTTGAATTTTGAAGGGAACAAGGATATAATTTCAGTTCTGTTGTACATTACTCTATCAAAAGATATTCCAATGTATGATTTAATTAGGCAATTGGCTGTATAAAATAAGAAAAGGTATTTTTAGATAAGTTTTAAAAATCTGATTTTTATAATTGCTTATATGTAATGAAAGGAGAGTAATATTAGACATACTCTTCATTTTGGCTGCCTAGTTTCTAAAAACACAGTAAATTCTCCTGACACTATGACAAAGAATTTCAGTTACACTTTAATGCTACCTTTGAAAATATATGGGTTGGTTTTTTGATTTTTTTTTTCTTTAGGAAAGGTGATGCTACAAAGCACTACTTTCACAGACAAATGGTAAGCATGAATGATGGCAGAAGGTATTCTGTTGGTATTGATGATGCCCAGCAGAACAGAAAGAATGCAGAAGCAGATGCGTGTGTTGCACAGGCTTCTCTGGGATTGGAAAAGAAACATTCCTCTCAACTACCAACAGTGTCGCAGCATCAGATTCCTAGCACTGGATTATAGAAGTATTGAGCCTCCTTCATTCTTTAGGTTTTATCTTGTTTTCTGGGGGAGTGGTGGAATTTAGCTTTGCTGCCCAAACTGGCTTTGTGTGTTCACTGGACAGGTCTCCACTGTAGAAATAATTTGAATGAGTTTGTTCTCTTGCATTAAACCAGCACAAACTGTCTACATAGAAAACACTATCTGAGCTTTTTTTTCCACCTTCTTGATGGAATTACTACTACTGATGTTACAAGCTCTGAGGACCAACCCCAACCCATGAACTTCCTCACTGCATTCTGTTTCATCTGATGGGTCTTGCATAGAGAACAGAGGGAAAAGCTAGTTTCAACTTTTTGGGCCATACTCTCATTCTCTCACTTGCTTCAAGTCTTTTCTCTCCAGTATCTCACATTCAGTGGCATGCATACATCATTCATTACTCAGATATAATTTTTTCCTTCTTAGGATATTGCTGGTAGCTCTGTACCAATTCATGTAAATTTTCCACAGCAGCTGCTGTTAAAACCTCAACTTGTTTTAACATATTCACTGTGCATCAGTAAGGTGACAGTAAAGTTAAGGTTCAGATTACACTTATGTTTCTCCTCCTGTTATTTCCTTGGGAGGACAATTTATGACGGCAATGCTATCACTGTGGGTGTGTTGCAGGGAGAGGGTTTGATCTAGGCAAAGGGCAGGGAAAAACACTACCATTAACCTGACCCAGATGTAAAGTGCAGCCCTTCATGTAATTTGGCAGGAACACCTGAGCAAAAGAAGTGGCATGCTTTCTTAAACTTTTAACTACTTATTTTTTTTAGCTACTTAAGATGGCTATTTTTCATTTGTTTGGCAGAAAAAAGCTACAGCTAGGTTTTACCAGAGGAGAACAGAGAGCCCTGAGTAGCAAGTGAAAAGATATTGTACTAGTCAAGGAGTGTCACTGACAAGGAATATGCCACCTTGCTAAGGTAACATGCAATAATAGCCACTACTCCAGATTGGTAAGATCTTTATTCCAGGTAAATTGCTTTCAAACTAAAGACCATCCTAGGCTGTCAAACACAGATTTTAGACCTTTATACCTCAGCTATGTCCTGAGTGTGCTCTTAGTTTCCAAGTTAGAATTCAACTTTTGTGTCAGGTTTTTTCAATACCTCTACTCTAATCACACCGAGGCTATCTGTGCTTGCATGGGGTCCACAGTAAGACCAGGACCTGTGAATTTTTATAGGTGCAGAGTATAAACTGCTTTAGATGTCTAAACAAGTTAATCAATGACAGAAGGCTGACTACTTTAAATAATCATGGTTTTTCTTTTTCCCCTCAGCATTTACTAAGTAAACAGAAGGAGTCAAAAACTACTACGAGGTGTAAACATTTCCAAGACTTTCTAAAGAATCAGCACAGGCTGATTTTTTGCTATCTCCTATGGAAATCTGATCTCAGTCAAACATTATCTTAGTTTGCAACAGATTAAATAACTGCATTACTGTGAACTGATTTTGCTTCTCAACAATTAATCTTTTTCAATTTCTACCTAGACTCATTTAAAATAGATGTTGTCTAGGGCAGGCTTCTTTTGCTTTATTGGTGGTCAGAAACATGTACTGTGAGACAGCTTAGTGAAAGCTTTATCTCTTCACTTTCAGTTACACCTGTCTTTTAAGAAACTAGTCATAAACCTTGTGGTTCCCCCCTCCCCCATTCATACTTGAACAAATTCTACATACGATTTGGAGCAGTTTGCTTTCAAAACTTGGTGAGCAGCAGAACTTCTCAGATTACATCCTAAATAAGTGAGCTTTGGCCTCAGGCAGAAGAATTGGGCACAGCTCAGAAGCAAAAGGACACAATGGGAATGCTGCAAAACCAGACTCCTTAAGCTCTGAGGTTGGTAACCATCCTGCGGGACAAAATACAAGAGTACTGTGATGCATTTGGTAAAAGCCTTATGCCAAACAGTGGCAAGGATGAGGGCATGAAATTGTTTGCAAGTATTAGCAGAAGTAGCAAACAGAGTCTTTTACTTGGTGTGCATGACTGGAGATTGAGGTGAATGTTGAAGGAGCTCTTATTTCCTCTCTAAACTTTTTTTTTTTTTTTTTTTTTAATATGAACACCAAAAAAAGAGGGGGAGAAGAAAACCAAATTCCATGACTCCTTTTGCTTTTCATTTTTATTAGCTGCACAGAAATAAAACTGGTCACTGGCTTTCAAAGAAAATCAATAGTGTAGGCCCCATATTAATATGGACAGAACAAATTCAATACTGACAAAGATTATTCAATAAATTACATAGAAAGAAGTTTTGCATTTTCAGTGTGGACCACATTCACACAAACAGAACAACTTCTATTTCTAGTCTCACGTGGATGGTTTTCCTCCTGTTTGTGACTGAGAACATCCTCTTGATAAACACAAGATATAATTAGGTATATTAACATCAGAAAAGAATGCATGTGTGTTTTTAAAAACTTTTTTTTAAAAAAAAAAAATTACTCCGTGTACTTCCATACACATGCTTATTTAATTTCCTGCTCTCGTTTCCTCTGTTGTATCCCCTTATACTTAACAGATAAAAGAAAAAGAGATGAATACCTAAATAACTGTCTCTCTGCAGCTTGGAAAATCTGTTACGAGGAATTTAATGAACAAGCAAGCTTTTGACTTTGCCTGTTGATCAGTATACAACTGTACTTAGGAGAAATTTCATTACTGTTTTTGAAAGATTAACATAGGTGGTTTCATTGTTGATTTAAGTCATTAATGACATTCTGCTTACTTAAATTTCAGGGAGTTCATTTGGGCCACTAACCATATTTGTCATTTACCTGACTAATGCAAATGAGAGCTTTAGGTGTTGCATTCCATGATAAACCACTTCTCTACTTCTGCTAAGCATACAGTAATAAACTTCAGAGCAAGCCTTGCTCCTGCTGTGTATCAGTTCAGAGAGTGAAACCCACTGTCTTTTCCTTTGAGTTTTTAGTGGCTAGAAAACACTCATGCATATCATGGAATGAAAGAAACATTACACTGCTTTCTACAAAAAAATATACTTTTCCCAATTCACTTCCCCATTCCTTTCTGAGATGTTTTTAGGTCAAATGTTGATATTTAAAAGTGAAATCTCTCTCTCACCCATGGCTCAAGCAAATGAAATGTTTTCAGGGAATTTGCTGGAAATTGCGGTGGAGAAAGAAATCTTCCTATAAAACGACAAAACAACTGCAGTCCCAGAATAGCAATAAGCTCCTGGAAGCCCTTTCTTTCTTAACCAGAATTATTTGCCTTCTTACACTAGATTATGGCAAGACCTGTGTATGCCACAGTATCTCTTGGGTGCAAGATAGCACATCTGTGTAGTTAAAAAGAGCCTTTCCTTGACTGGGGACAAGGATGGCTAAACTTCACCCCCAAATAAAGTAAGGCAGAAGTTTTAAAAAATAGCTATATTTAATTTATTAACTATGCATCATAAGAAAAGACCTGCAGAATCCTAACAGCAGCTTATCATGGCTCTGTGGTTTCTGAAGGGAAAACAAATATATCACATAAAGGGAATAAAGTGCTTTTCTCTGGTTATCATTCCACTCCAGGCTTTTGTGCTGCAGATTGTCTGGCAGACTCTCACAATTGTTTCCTCCTGCAGCTTCTGGAAATGATCTCTTCACTAAAGAGAAATTTGCCCACAGCAGAGATGGGTTTTATTTCTAGTATTCTTTTGTATTTTTCCCTTTTACCATTAATGGATTTTTAACTCTCAATCTCTTTTATGTGTATGAACATTTCTGTCAAGACTTGTACATCGCTCCAGGTAATTGCTGATATGCCTGAAATCTGTGTCCTATTAATGTATTCATATTATTGTCAAGTCTTTGATAAGCACAGTAGATCTGAGTCACCCCATGGACTGCATCGAGCAAATGACAGTGCATTTCAGTAGTGGAAATCTGGCTCCATGTAAGGAGCTGAAGGAGGGCATAGAGCAGGTCCTGAGGATGTGGGTCTGATACCAAGGTACGTAAACAGCTGAAACTAATACACCCTAAGTGGACTTTCCTGTTTGATTTGTTAGAATTCATCTGTTCAGGCTGTTACAAAATCTACTGTTTGGGGTGGGTTATGGAAGAAAAAATACCCAAGACAGCCTCTTTCGACTTTGAGTCTGATTATCTATCTAATGAAAGGGAACAGCAGGCATTTGGATGTAAGCTAGCTGGCTAGTCCATGCCAGAGAATGCTTTTCTCCCCTCCCCCAGTTCTCCTCCTTGGTAGCTGAAGCAGTGGCAGCTCCTTCTCTGGAGGCTGCTTTCCTAGCACTGTGCTGCAGGGGGGCCAGCTGGCTCCTTCCTCCTGCCCAGCTAGTGTGCCACCTTGGAGGCAGATCGAGTCCCCACCTGTGCAGGGCTTGAGGGTTGGATGCCAGCCTGTGAATTGTCAGAAGTTTGACTATGATTCAAATACCACTAAAAATAAACCATTTTTTTCCCTAGCCAATGTGACTGCAAAGCACATTTCCTTGAGAGCTGGGGTAAAGCACATTAAGCCTGATGCCCAATGAAGTGTTTAGTCTCTGCCTGGCATCCTTGATTGGATGAAAGACATCACATGTTGAAGGTAGCATTGATGGCTGTTTTCCTCACAACACCTGAAATACCTCAGAATAAATGAGTTCAGAAATGAGCATTCCCTGCCTCTCCCATAATTCTAACCCCACTGCAGAACATGTTCATTTTTTCAGTTACTTTCTTCAGTGATTTCAGTTGCTTCTTGTGTATGCAACATTATGTTTGTGCTTGTGATTCATTACATTGCTTATGGGTGTTTTAGAGGCTGGAAGCCTCCTGTAAAGCATGATCTGTAAATACATCTTCCATGTGAGATAGGGAAGAAGAGACAACTCTAGCACTTTGCTGCCTGCTGCACTGATTAAGTACAAAGGCAGGAAATTAAAAGAAAAAAAAAATCTGTCCAAGGAAATTTCTTCTCCATTGAAAGAGTTTAAAATGAATGTTTATATAACTTACCATTCCTTTTGATTTTACACACATACATTTAACAATAAGGTTACCAACTGCTTGGTTTTAAATTGCAGATGCAAAACCAATTTCCCCCTTGCTTTTGAGAGCGAGTGATAGCCAGAGGGACTGAGAATTGCCCCAGCTCATCCTCTCAGACCTTTTGCCTCTAGGCCATGAGGCAATGTTTCTCTCAACTCCAAGCACATAAACTGAATTTGGCAGCTAAATTCTTTGAGAAATTAAATGGAGCAGTCCCCTGTGAGATGTGGTGGGAAACAATCTTGAATCTAGTTTTCTATAACTTTGATGCCACTGACTTTGCAGCTTACCTGTATTTTTTTTTTTTTCTTGCAGATTTTCTAGTTTTAACTTCTCCAAGAATGGAGGAAATCAATGCTACCATAGAAAAACCATATTGACTATAACAGCATATCAGGGTCAGTCAACATTATTGAACATTTTAGTCTCTGCCACTGGGCAAGTCTTTTGCTGACTGCTTCCCTAACTAGGACAAAAATTACCATTCATAGGCAACACATGCCAGACCTGTCCCTCTGGTCTTAGACCATATGCAAGAGATCACAGGTGGCCCATCACTGCAGGAATTATTAGATCAATGTATTCACTCACAACACAATGCTTCAAAGAGGGGAGCACGTTGATTCCAAAACCAGGCCATGGGGAAAGGAGTAAACCAGGCTATCAGCCCAAGCCAAATCATGTAGTATTTGCCAGGAGAAAGCCTCAATTGTCCTCCTGTCTTGATCTTGTCCCACCATTACTGGGAAACATTTCCTGCCATGGGCAGTCATAGAGCCCTTTGAATAACTGGAAATCCTACACAGTACATCTGCTGCATAGGTGAGCTTCCCCTACCCCACTGCAAGTAGAGTCAGCTCTTATGTGATTAACTTGGGGGTGGGACAAGATGTTAATGTGAGTGATCTCCTGATTAGTTCCCCGCCAAGGCTGGCCAGACCCCGAGTGAAAAATCGATCCTGAGGGTCTTTCTTGCCTGGTTGTGGACCATCATCCATATGCCAACCCTCATTCAGGGCTGGGGGTTTAAACACCAGCAATTCAGTGAGATAACAGGTTATCACTCTGTTTGCAGAGCAGCCATGTGATGAGAACAAGATGAGCTTCTGCTAGCAGTGGAAGGATGGAGAATCTGGTCACCTCTGGCTCCATCAGGGTCTGAAACAGAGTGCTGCCTGGTGCAAGCCCAAGGCTGTGCTCCTCTCTTCTGCTTTGCCCTCTCCCTCGAGTGCAGATTCTGTCTGTCTCATCCCAATACTCTTTCCTCCTTCTCTGCTTCAGACACCCATTTATCTCAAAGTAGTTAGAAACAGCCTCTTTTTCTAGCTGGGAATAGTCTCCCTGGAACCAAAATGGAGATCTGCACCTTGCTTTACTCAAGGACTTCTACACTGCTACAACTTTCACAGTGTCCAGGTGTGTTTTTTTTTTTTCTCCCCACAGTCACAGATCAATGTATCTTGATCAGCTGCAGCAGGACTGGAAAAAAACAATGGCAAACAGATTCCTGTTTAGTTAATTGAACTGTTTCAGTCTGGTAGAAAAAGCATTCCCCTCCACCATAAGCTCTGCTCTCTGACACAGCAGCCTATTTTTTTTTTTTTCCATGCAATGCTTCCAGTAAAACCCAGCCTGAGGCAGAGAACCTGGCATAGAAAAGTTTAGTCCAAATAGGCAGGGATATAAACAACCAAAATAGGGTCTTTAACTGGAAACTGTCAGGCAACTGACAAGATGTGGTATTATCAGCTCTGTCTAGTGCTGCACATATCCAGCCTTCTTGTGCACATTGGGGCAAACTCAGAGGAAATGAAGATTTGAACAGGGGAATTTGATTTTTTTTTTTTTCTCCACAAGTTTCCTACAGCTATTCAGATGTTTTCCATTTTATCAGCATCCATGCTAGGATGTAGCATAATGAATGCATGAGTATTGCTAAACAATTATCTATATGCTAGGATGTAGCATAATGAATGCATGAGTATTGCTAAACAATTAGCTATGTGACATTTTTTCTATCTTATATTACCCTCTGGCAAATGTGTAATACTCATACATTAATAAGTGATTAAGTATTCTGCTGGGTCTCAGACCATAAGTACTTGTGCCATTTTAAAGACAACCTATACTTATACTTACTTCTATACTTAGAAGATACTGATGAGGCACAGTGCACTTAAAATTACAGCTGCCTCAATACCTGTTAGGAAAACAATTAACCTTTAAGCTCAAACCAAAAAGAAAACTCTAATGTTTTTCTGAAATAAAAATTCTTCCAAATACCTCATACAGGTCTTTCAGACATCAATCACATAAATAGCTCCTTGTTATGGTCAAACCCTAAGTATAAGTGTCCTTCTCTACAGACCAAGTGACAAATAGCCTCTCACCTTATAGTCAAAAAAATAACAATTTGTAACCTACTCCATCCTACCAGCTCAGCCTTTCTCCCCTGTTAGAGGGGAGCTTTATCCCAGAACACTCTTTTCATTCACCCAAAGTACTCACAGTTAGGAAAATGATACTTGTTTGCTCATTTGAAGCTGCAGTAGAATTGCCATTTTTCCTCCCACCAGCCATCTGAGTCCTTAGACTAAGCAGACTAAGTGTACTACTACTAGTCACAGTAATGGTAGATGACTAAGGAGTGCATTGCTCCAAGAGCAAGTGCTTTTTACCCTTCCTTATCTGACAGTTGTGAAGAGCCTTTAAAACCAGTTCCGTCACAAAATCCATGTTCAAATAAAAACGGTAACACCACCACCATCACAATGAGAAATATAGCTGCAGTTGTTTTCTACCATCTCCTCCACAAACTCATCTCTGCTCATCTAGTAGGTTGCAGATCGATAAGAACATCCTGCAAAATGATTGGGACTGTCTAGAGATGATCTGGGAGTCCAGCATCCCTTTCCAATGGTATAAGTCTGGCTGTCCCAAAAACAGCTCTTAGAGAGGCCAGATTGCACTGGAAGCCTCAGGAAATACTGATGGAGTTCTAATGGGAAAATAAGAGCAAGACTTCCCTGCCTGGTGGAGACTGTGGGAGATGCTCTTTTGCAGCTGTTATCTCTTTGCCTTTTCTGAGATGCTTAGCCTGTGATGCCTCTACCTTGCACACCTCTACATGCTGAGTGAAAGGTCCCAAACCACTTTCAACTAACACAGAACACGCTTAGATGAGTCTCAGATAAACTTTAAGGCAGAAATTTTTTTTAACCTTGACTGTAGGAGGCTCTGTGTAATTGATCTGCACAACAGAATGAGTCCTGGGAACATTTCAATATGGAGGCAGTATTTAGCTGGGAATCTAGTGCTGTTGTCTCAGTACTGCTGACTGGAGGAAGATAGGCATTTGCCTTGCTGTTCTTGCTATATATGTCCCTTCCCACTTATGAATTGCTGAAAGTAATTTTCCAAGCCACCCCAACCCAGACTCCTAGAAACTAACCCTTGATGGATGATGTAATTTGAGTGATGGATTCCTGTATCTCCTTCTAGATTAGAGGCACCTTAGCTGTTCCTCCTTCAGATATTTTATGACCAGCGGTAACAGTAAAAGAAAGAAAGCAAAGACCTTGAAAAACTATTCACATTTTCCCCATTGCTATGGAAACTAAATGTCTTTTTTCCCCACACATCAGTACATGCTGTTATGCTTTATTATGAAACTCTGGTAAGGCTTATCTTCTTATAATGAAGAGCTTTAAATAACTTACATAACCTCCCTTGAATTGTTGCAGAAGTGGTAAGTCTAGACTATGAAGTAATGCTTTACAGTACAATTTTAACTTGAAATATTTTGCATACCAGCCTCCGTGATCACGATGACAAGAGCTTCTCTGCCTGCATGAGAGAAATTTTGGTGGGTTATCTGAAGGCATCAGCAAAAACAGCTACAAGTGATACAGCTTCAGGCAGATACTTCTGCTGACTGCTTACACAACATAGAATGATATCATTAACAGGCAGACCAGCAGCCAAACTCCTCCCTCAACTACCCCATCACACACCAGAGATCCAAAGTGCCAGACACCAGAGGGAGGAACAAGTCAATGCACTCACCCACCACAGTGGATGTAAAGAAGGCAGGGAGCCAAGCCATGGGTTATGGTAGCTGCCAGGTCATGAGCCCAGCTATATAGAAAGGACTCAGAGAAAGCTTCATGTTCTTGCCCTGCCATCCTGGGAACTCCACTTGCCATGAAGAGTCAGGTAGCCCTTCCAATAGTCAGAACCCCCATACAACACATGCCCTGGATAAGCAAACCTCCCAACCCCACTTGTAAGCAGTTAGCTTTTATAGAGGTGGCTTCTTGCCCCACCTCCAAGTTAATATGGAAGGCAGGGGCATATCCTAATTAGTTCCCAACTAAGGGTGCCCACATCAGTTCCCACCTAAGGGTGGCCAGAGCCTGGGTGAAAACCAATCAAGAGAGTCTTTCTTGCCTGGTTGTGGATATCATCCATATGCCAATCCTTATTCAGGGCTGGGGGTTTAACCCCAGCACTTCAATGCTAATGGTTCAAGAAAGAGTTCTGAAACACGTCTCACTATATTCAGTGAAAGCAATGCTACAAATAACTTCTTAGATGCAGACATCCCTCTGGATCACTTCTGTGATTTACTGTACACTCTTCTTTTATGCTATACTTTGTTAAAACTCTCTGCATGTACTCTTCTCAATATCCATACCTAGACCAGCTGTGGAAGCAAAACACCTTTTTCCTTAGAGTATTAAGTAGGAATTATGTCCTGTCACATACCCCATAAACAATCATATTTTGGAAAAGCTGAAAATTAATTAATCTCTGTCTTTTCCATGATTTAAGTGTTGAGTTTGTCAAATCCCACAGAGAACTTAGTTTTGACAAGTATTTGCCATGTGAGCCAGTGTAAGCTGGCCAAGCTCAGGTATATTGGATGTTGGTAGTGGATGGGCTGTAGGGTAGCCTCTGAGGAGACCCCAGGGGCTGCCCTGTGCTGGATATAGGTGGTTCCAGCCAGTGGCCCCACCGCAGAACACAACTAAGCCCAGCATCCAAGCTGGTGATGCCTTGATGAAAATGTATTTAAGAAGTGGCTTTTTTTCTGTCAGGGCA
>NW_008586459.1:0-228 GCF_000691845.1 Merops nubicus | reverse complement strand
ATGATGGGACATCTTGCCCGGTACAATAATCAGAAGAGAGACGTGCAACAACCTATGTTAACCCCAACCCCTTCCAGGAGACCTTAGAAATATGCCTTGAGGATCTTCTTTGGACAACTGACTGGCTGGATGCTCAGCTGAATCCCACTCACCTGCCCAGGAGGAGTTTCCAACCTTTTGCACAAGCATGTGCTGGGACCTGAGAACTAATCATAGAATCATAGAATC
>NW_008586458.1:0-365 GCF_000691845.1 Merops nubicus | reverse complement strand
AAGGAGGCAGAAAGCAGGAGCGGGAGCGGCCGAGATGCGCCCCCAAGCCCCACGGAGGAGGAGGAGGAGGAGGAGGAGGAGGTGGTGAAGGCCACCCCTACCTGGGATCTTGAGGTTGAGGTCGCAGGTGCTGCCGATGGTGGCGATGGAGGGGGCCTGTCTCCGGCGCGTGATGCTCTCCTTCATGCGCCCCTCGCCCGTCACCTTCACCGTGAAGGGGCTTCCTGCGGGCAACGGGCACCTCCAGGGCCTGGGCACCACCCCCAGGAGACCCCGCCCGTGCCCCGTGCCCATCCACCGGCCCCACCTGGGACGTGTTTGTCGGCAAACTTGATGTTGATGATGTAGTTGCCCGGCTCGGTGGG
>NW_008586457.1:0-4099 GCF_000691845.1 Merops nubicus | reverse complement strand
GCTGAGGGTGCACTTGGTGCCACTGTCACTGATAAAGATGTTAAACAATAACAAGACTGGCCCTAGGACTGATCCCTGTGGGACTCCACTCGTCACTCCACTGGGACATTGTAAGAGTCAGCAGCAAAGGGACATGATAAAGTGCAGCTGGTTGAAGTTTAGTAAAACAAACTCCAGATCAAGATAACCTGGGGTGCAACTATTGTAGGATAATGGGATGAGTAAAAGGAACTGGAATGCTAAGATAAGGAACTGCTAACCGCAAGACTAAAAATAAAAGATAAACATGGGAGGGGTTGACATGTAATCTTTAACCAATGATGAGCTACGCTTTTGCAATATGTATGAGCTAATTTAAATATGTATGAGCTAATTAGGAACAATATAAAAGATGCCTTCTGATTTTCAATAAACGAGGCTTTTCGATCATCATAGGATGGTGTCTGTCTCCCGCTGATTTTCCAACAAGATGTCAAGCCATTGGCCACGACTCTCTGGGTGCAGCCATCCAGCCAGTTTCTTACCCACTGAGCAGTCCACCCATCAAACCCATATCTCTCCAACTTAGAACGGAGGGTGCTGTGGGGGACAGTGTCAAAGGCCTTAGCAAAGTCAAGATAGTCCGCAGCTCTTCCCTTATCCACCAGTGCAGTTGCTACATTATAGAAAGCCACCAGATTGGTCAGGCAGGACTTGCCCCTGGTAAAGCTGTGCTGTCTCTCCTGAATTACCTTCTTGGCCTCTATGTGCCTTAGCATTTCTTCTAGGAGGATCTGCTCCACGATCTTCCTGGGCACAGAGGTGAGGCTGACACAGCGGTAGTTCCCAGGTTAAATTTGGTAAATGCCTTCCAGGGGAGGCATCAAATGAAGTTAATGAGACATACAATGCATAATGTGAAGGAGGCTACACGGTAAGGGGGATATGTAGTAGGTGGACTAGGAAGTCTATACTCTCCTAGTACCTCAGCCAGTGAGGAAAGGAGGAGGGACATACGTGGATGGGAAATTAGGATAAAAAGGGGTCTGTGTCCCCCAGCAACTTTGAGAGACCGCACAGGGATATGCCCATGGACTCTCCTTTTATTCAAAGAAAGTGTTTTTTTTTTACAGGACTCCTCTCTCCTTCGTGAACACCAACCTCTGACAATGGGATTTTCCAAGCAACCACAACTGAGTCTTGGAAGGATCTCCACCGATGCAACATAATTTACAAGTCTAATGTGTAATAATACAGCAGCACTTTCAGGTGCATGAAGCTTTTCTGTCTGTTCTCTCCTTTTAGACAGATACACACTATTGTTCTCTATCTTTTCAGGAGGTAGGCATAATTTATGCTTGTCATGTGACAAACTCAACTGAGGTTTGAACCCCCACATTGAGAATCAAAGCATGGCACAGTGACCAAAAGTATTTTGACTGCATGAGAACTTACTTTAAAACTTTTCACTAGGAGCCAAAACCAGTATTACAATCAAATATTATGATTACAGATTAACTGATGTTTTGCTAGACTAACAACTTGTATCTTGCGTAATCATAACTTGGCTGACTGTGTTCTGTTTAGGAAAAATTCTTCAGGGATTTCAATTGCTTGTAGGTTTTGTAATGAACCGCACTGCATTACTGTGTATTATTAAATACTGCAGCCATCCATGTAGTAAACGGTAATGAGTTACAGCATGATGTGATTATGTATATATTTTTATGTTTCTTTACATCAACTATTACAAAATAGTGACTTCAAGCAGAATTACAGAATGCTTTGAGTTGGAACAGATGTCAAAGGGACCCCTCTGCAGTAAGCAGGGACAGCCCCAACTAGATCAGCTTGCTCTGAGACCCATCAAGCCTGACCTTGAATGTCTCCAGGGATGGCGCCTCCACCACCTCTTTGGGCAGTCTGTTCCAGTGTTTTACCATCCTCATAGTAAAGAACTTCCTCCTAATGTCTAATCTAAATCTATCCTGCTCAAGTTTAAAACCATTGTCCCTCGTCCTGTTGCTACATGTCCTTGTAAACAGTCCTTTCCCCAGCTTTTCCCCTTTCAGGTACTAGAAGGCCACCATAAGGTCTCCCTGGCTAAACAACCCCAGCTCTCTTAGCCTGTCCTCACAGGAGAGGTACTCCAGCCCGCTGGTCATAATTTTTTTTGGCCCTCCTCTGGACCATTTCTATCAGGTCCATGGCTTTCCTGTGCTGAGGGCAAAATAAATGTTAATATACTAAAACACTACTTTGAGGTTTAAATGTAATGAAAAACTTCCCTAGTGTTCAAAGACAGTTTGACTTCTACAATTCATATAGTTCTGGATATCTGTCAGCCACTAGAAAATGAGAAGTGACACAAAGGGCAAAGGATACCCATTATGCAGTAGAAGCTTCCAAAGAGCAGCTTTTAATTAATGCTGATCCTTGCTGAACTCAAGCTCTTAATGTGCTGCCGAGGAACTCTGTCAAGCATTAACATTGCCTTAAAGAATTCAGACAACATAGCATGGTAAAGCTTATTAGAGTTAAGATCCATCTGAATCTTCTATAAGCAATGTTTCCATGATATTGATGCCTGGGGATAGCTACACAATGGAGCCTCTGGCAGCAATCCTGTCTAAGTGAGTCTGCACCCTCCACCAATTACTTACTCTTCCTTCTGTCAATTCTGCCATCATGTTTGAGGAGTCATACTATCAGCTGCTCAATAAAGTAACTTGGGTTAAAAAAAAGAAGAAAAAAAGTATTTCTAAAAATGGTAGGGAGAGACTTTTTTTGCTTAACCAGGGAATTAACAGGATACAAGTGGACTGTGAGTTTAATGATAGATTGATTTGAGCAAAGTATAAGCATGAATAAAATGATAAAATGCATTTGGAACCCAGCATACTCTCATAATGAACCTCACATCATCATGTAGGACCATTTACAAGTTACATGTCTGACAGCCGCTCATTTTGGCAGGCAGCACCTCAAGTCCAAATCAAAAAATCATAACAATACACCCAGCCTCTCACCAAAACCTGGCTGTTACTTGTAGAGAAGCAGACCTCTGTCCCCATGCAGCTGATGGCCACATCTAAGTTTGTAACATAATGTTCAATAAGCAAAATTTAAATATGTTGTGTGTCGTGTCATGTCCCACCCTCTCCCCTCTCCCCCCCCCATGCTAAAATACAGTGAGAATTCCATGTATGGGGCACTCTTGGAGTAACACCTCTTTATGCTTTCTCTTGCACAGTGCCTTTTTACTCATGTAGACTACAGTGGTATTTCATAGCTCTTCCAGCTAGAAATAATACCATTAAATTTAAATAGAAACATCTAACAATTTCAAAAATAATCTACCTTCATTAACTATATCATTGTGCTTTTAATAAACATTAGATGTTTGCACATGGGTCAATCATCTACAGTCTGTTCGCTGACAAATCTTCAAAGCTGGTAGGAGATAGGAATCTGCACCTTAGCCCTTTTGTTTTCAAAAATTAAATCTGAAAAACCCTATGTGTACAGGCAAGAAACTCCAAGAAGATAACTGGGTAATTACTTCAAACACAGCTTTGCACTAGTTAACTATATCATTAAATATTGTTTGGAGTTCTGAACAATTATCTCCCATGCATGGAAAAGATCTTCCAGTTTTGAAAATCAATGGAAAATATTGATTTTAGCCAGTAAAATAACACACTGTAAAAGACGACCTTATTTGTCTGTAGACTATCTGTATAGAGCTCATTATGTCACAACTTAAATATCCAAACAGAAAACCGACCATGTGCCACTTGAAAGTACATTTCAACTAATAAAAATGTAAACTCAAAGCCAACAGCTTACGCATGAAGAAATACCCCAACAACTAAAAGTGTGCGTACCTGTTAAAATAATTCAAAACGAACTTCTATACTAATTAAACAAAAATCTTCATGGAAGGAAATACCAACAATAACTGCTACTCAGTATTTTTCACTCAGCCACAACCTTCCTCCTACATATCTCGATTCTTTTAAAGGATTGCTGAAAATGCTCAGTTTCTCTTCTTCCTTTAGAACCACCGTTACACAGAGTGTAAACACAGAGTGGGCGCCTGAGGGAGGGGGGAGCGGGC